>NC_051239.1:6650990-6843490 GCF_015220715.1 Pygocentrus nattereri
AACAAAAACAACAACAACAAAAAAACCAAACCCCCAAAAAACACAAACACACAGCAACAGATGCACTCGAGCTGGAGCTAATGAGCCGAGGTGAGATCAGCGCTCTCTGTCTGTCTCTCACTGCATGACCACGGCCGCTACCGAGTGATTTAAAGCCTCAGTCAGAAACAGTTCCATAAACACTGCAGGGCATGTCCCATGTTTACTAACACAACACCACACACTGTGTTTTGGTGGTGAGGGTGTTATTCAAAAGCCGCTGCTACTGGGACGATATTAAAATCTGAACCACAGCTGACGTGCTTTAAAGGCATAGTGTGAAAATTCACAACACAGTTTTACTGTCTATTCTCAATGCAGTCGATCAGCCGAGACACGTTTGTCTGAAGTCTGCTTCTTTAGTTTTGGAGCTACGAGACGTGAAAAACATTCATTTACGATTCATTTACGAGGAAAGTTACAGCCATTTCTCAGCAGCTGTTTGTGCTGCGTTTTAACATCATATAATCGCGTGTTTTGTCCATTTATTACGCAGACAAACTTTATGTAGTTGACAAAGAGACCAATGATTAAACATTGACTAGCTGCCTTGACTGTTGCTGGCTTTCTCACCAGGTAATGTAGCTCTACATGAAGAGGAGGAGGTGTGTGTTCACATTAACCTACTCAATGGATTTCAGTCAACCTGTCAAAGAGTTAAAACTAGATTTATTGATTTGTTTATTAGCCTAGATCAGGGGTCACTAAAACATGGCTTTTAGTGCCCTGTTTTGGAGCCACAGCAGAATCAGATTTGTAGGTAAAAATAAAATAATAAACTCCTTCACAGTAAAATGAAGCTCTGCTGATCGTTCAACACAGTTTAACAGGAAAGGGTCATAAACACTGGAGTTAATGTACAACTGCTAATTCACCCTTTAACCCGGGAGGTTGGTGTGCAGACTTCTGATCCCCTTAGCAACACAGACAACAATCTGGCCCAGATAGTAGCTAAAAAAAAAGTCAAAGAGAACAAATCACAACGAACAAATGGACTTATTTGAGTTTATAAATCACTCCAGCTGGTTTCCTGATACATTTATCCGCAATGAGAAACTTTGACACTAAAAGTCATGAAGCTGAAGTCAGTTTCTCATTCGCCAGTTTATAGTTCTGTTAAAATGTTCACGTTCCACCTTAAATGGTGCAACACTTAGCTACATTCTGGCTCTTCCATTTAAGGTGGAACGGGAAAAATTTGAACAAGAAGCTGGTGAATGAGAAGCCCACTTTGGCCCATTCTAAGATATATTTACAGCCAAGACGGTGAACCGTCACTACTAAAATTGGCATGGAATGCTGTGGCTCGCATTTGGGAAGTTGACCCCTTGCCTAGATCGTACATTGTAGCACAGACATTACATTTATTTACAGTATCCGCAGACAAAGTGCTGGCATGCTGACACAGCACGCGTTGAACATAGACCCAAAGCGTACCAGACACCACGATTTTCAAACAAGACTTCAAAAAACAAAACACATCAGCCTGGCTCTACATTACTCTATAACCTGTGAGCTAACTTAGCTTCACAGCTCCCGTTCAAAACTAAAGAAACAACCAGTAGACGCCAACCGTCTCTGACACATTTGGACTAAGGGTAAGAAATGTAGATTATTTCGCTTAAAGCAGCAAGAGGGCCGAGAAGCAGCTCTCAGCAAGGTTTTCTAAATGCATACCTGACGCTCTGACCACAGAATACACCTAAAACAACTGCTTACTGTTAACCGGCAAATGCAAGCAGTTTCCCCCCTGTCAGCTTTTTCAGTTTCACAGCTCCGTCCTCGTTTCAGAACGACTATAATGCAAGACTGCGAGCTTTCAAATCGGTTCCCCAAAGCAGCTGCTTATGCAATTAGGTCGACCACTTATGAACCAACAACACGTCCACAAACTACCGTTTGGGCTCCACAGCCACTCTGGTATTCAGCTCCAGTGGGAAAACAACTCAGTAGCTTTCATTTGGGTTATTTAACACACTCTCACACACACACACACACACACACACACTTCAGTGCTCTCTCAGTAAGCACATGATCCATCTCCCAGAGAAGCAACACTGTCAGACCACTACGGCTTTTCATTCATCGGCCTCAGGCCTGCCAAATGGCCCAGTAACATTCCCACTCTCACTCTCTCTCACACACACACACACACACACACACACACACACACAGATCCTTCCTGAAAGAACGCAGAATCGCCTGAGGAATTAGTCAGCCATTATCATCAGTCATTAAGCACTGTGTATCATATACAATTAGACTGAATGTTAAATGAGTGAAACCAGGAATAGTTCATTTAGTTTTATTTAATTTGACCTTCCAAAATCTTTAACCTGTAATATATAAAAACACAATTGTCATACAGCTCTCAAAAAACCTGGTTCGGCTAGTCTATACTGGACAAAGATGAAGTGAGCTTCTTACCCGAATTCTCTATTTCACCTTAGATTTCACCTACAGCTTCGTCACCCTTGGACAGATGACTAGCCGAGCTGTTTGAAATGGAGGCTCGAGCTGGAAAAGCCGCTCTTCTTCTGTTCTGCTTTCCAATCGAGTGCAGTCATGACAAGAGTGGTGGACTGTACGATGACTGTGTGATAGCTCAACTATGCAAAGACTCGCCCAAATGCCTGCTACCAGAGTGAGGAGAAAACACCAGTCGTCACAGCTACTTATGCAGGATTCAAACAGCTGCCAAGAGCAGAGGCTGAGCAAGGAAAATAAGTAACTCCAACAGGGATGCTTAGCTCCTAACATCCACTCAGACGTAGAGTCCTGGATCCTGTCGTTTGCTGGGAGTGACTGAGCCACGTTAGGAAATCCCCTCTTGCTCATTCCAACCAGAAGGTAAGAGCTACACACTACAAACAGAAACACCTGACTGGCTGTAGCTGAAGCTCAGTTAGTTCAATTTTAAGCCAAAGCTTTTTCTATGCTTTTATTATTACTATTATAACACATACATAAATACATCCATATATATATATATATATATATATATATATATATATATATATATATATATATATATATATATGTATATATATATATATATATATATATATACACATACATACACACACACACACACACACACACACACAAACGGTAATTCAAAAAGATTAATCCAATTTCAAAGGGCCATATTTTTTAACCGTGAGGAACCGTCTAGGAACCAATCACATACCAACTGAAAGTGGGGGTCACGGAGTTGCTGACCGTCACTGGAAGACGACTCCCTCCAGTCTGAGAGGAGCTGTGACCCCTAAGCACTTCAATAAGAGTGAATCCATCATAACTGTGCAGTGTGATTTTCGCCAACAGTGAAGCTCCAACAGATCAGAGTGTTTGTCGTTGGTTCCACAGCACTGGATGATCTCCGAATTCGCACTGAAAGAGCCAATAGTGCAGCGACACCTGACACGCTCAATTCGGTGCGGGATGAATCCGACTGTGCCGCTGATGTTGCCCATACGAGACTATGATCATCCACAGTGACGGAGGTTTCTGTACTGGCTTTGATGAACCAACTTTTCATACAAACACAGGCCACTTGTTAACTGTGTCATCACTGATTCTTCAATGTGTTGCAAATGCATGGCAAGATGTCTCTCACTCCTCTCTCCCCTTCTGTTCAATCTGGTGCCCTGGCCATTGTTCATCCAGACCTTTGACACGTGGTGGTCACTCAGGGTCAGACGTCAGAGCAGCTGTCTGACCTTTTGTTACTGGCTCTGAATAAACACTCAGAACTCTTTTCCCTCCAAGTCTACAAACCAAACTCTCACCTACACTCTACAGCACGTGTCAGGCTCCAGTCCTCGTGGGCCAAAACACCACAGACTTCGGCACGCTGCCTCATTAAACACACCCGAGCGAGCTCGTCGGCTAATTGGCAAGGCTTTCATGAACTAAATTCAGAGCGGTAGGTGAGGGTAAACGCTAATCACCACAGCACTTTGGCCTGCAACGTCCCCAGTTTGACATGCCTGCTCCTCAGTAAAGGCTTTTGCAAAGACACATGAAAACAATTCAGTAAATCAAGGCATTTCATCACAGTCCCAAATCAATTATGCTGGTTCCAATACTCCCTACGCTGAATAGGTACTACAGCAGTGGAACAAGAACAATAAAAACATTACTCCATCAAAAACAAAGCGATGGGCTGCATTTGAGGGAAAAACACTAACAAATTAACTGCACACTGACATTTGACATGTGTGATCGAATATATGCATTAACCACCTCCAAAGCTCTTTTACAGAGCCCAGTATTTACTAAGAGGTGCTGCGGTCACTCATTTTATATTACATATTTAAGGTAGCACTGAATTTAAGGTGGCAGTGAACTTCAGGTGTAACTGCACTTAAGGCAGCAGGTAATTTAAGGAATCGGGGATTTTAGAGTATTAATAAATAGAAAGTAGTAGTAAATTTAAGGCGGCATTGTATTTGAGATTTCAGCAAATTTAAGGTGGCAGTTCATTTAAATTAGGGTTGTATTTTAGGTGGCAGGGCATTTAATGTGGCAGTGAATTTAAGGTGGCACATAGAAACGCATTAGCATCCACTGTAACACTAACACTGTACAGTAGCAACCGCCTAGCAACATTTTTGTCTTCCTCCAACTTAGTCAACTGATTTTTGGGCTGACTTTATAATACTTTTCTTAAAAAAAAAAAAAAAAAAAAAAAAAGTTAGTAAATAAGGGACCCACTCAGTTGGCTAAATTAATGCATGAACACACCAGTATATTTCCAGCTGTGGGTCAAAGCAAAGATCAGTTTTTTCCATGTACGTATCTGCCAAAGCCAAACCATCAACATTTATAATACAGAGACATTTGGAGAACATCTCGTCTCATCGCTACAGAGACATCACATTTATTTCCATGGAGACAAATAAAACGCAGACACTTTAGCACAACAAACTAGGATCCCCTAAACATTCTACGATTCCAGAGTGTAATAAATACATCAAACACTGCTTCAAAACATCAGTCAAATCTAAGCATGCGTGCATGTTTTATTAAACGTTATTATAACAGATGAGAATCAATCGTAATATTCCAAAACCACATTTGCAGACAGGGAAATATAATTTGTTCCTTATGTTAAAGCGAATACAGCAAGTATTATTTACATGAAAAACCTTCTTTTGTTTAGTGGCTACATCCAACCCAGAGACTGAGCACCGAATGCTGTTGCCAGGTCATGACTTAATCTGCTTTTAAAGTCCATAAGAGCGTCTCCCCCATGAGCAGGCTGGAGCTCGGCCAAACTATTCCCCCGAGACCACGGCCGGCAAAAATTACATTTAGGAGAGGATTCTTATCATAACAGCTGGTAAATCTCATAACCATCTCTATGGCTCATGATGTCTACAATAAACCACACTGAGAACCGTCCGTTAAGGGACACGGCCCACCACAGACAACGGGGAAGATCCCTTGCTCATTTATCTCGGGAAATTGCGCGCATCAGAGTGCGAATTGTTTGGAGTGAAAGCCAAAGAGGAAAGCAAGCCAGAAGAAAATGTTGCACAGGTAGAAAATCTGTGTCAAGTGTTAAAATAATCCAGTAAACATGAGCAAGAAAGAAGAAGATATTTGCTGCTGAAGTAGCTTCCACAACAAACCACAGGGAATACCGCTCCTCTATCACTCTCCAACGCAAACCACCAGCCTCTGACCTTCAACCATTTTCCATGCAAACAAACCAGCACGGTATTTCCACTGTTCATATTCATACACATGCAGTCAGAGTACAACCACAATACAAAGAAACTATCTATCAGCACCGCCCCCCCAACCACCCACACACACATGGCATTACTCCCACCATAATGCCAATAATTACGCTGCATCTGAACAAAGACCTGGTGTAAGTGACATTGTGAACACAAGCGATGCTTAAAGTCTTGAAAATTCTCCTTATCCGAATGGAATCAATCGGCCAAGACTGGGGACGGCTTATTCAAAGCCCTTATAGGAAGGTCTGCCCACTGAATGGCCATCTTGGCAGGTATTTCCACTTGTACAACACCAGACTCCCATCTTTCGTAAGGAGGAGAAACCTTGAATCAAAAGTTCCAAAAACGTCTTTGAACTTTGTTAAAAATCGGACCAAAACAGCTTAAACAGTTTGTAGCGTTGGGCTCAAATAGTTTTGTCTGCTCCGCAACGTGTAGATCATACAATGTTAACTATTGCAGTAGTTTCCATTACCCAACAGTAAAGATGAGGGAAAATCGATAATGAGAAGTGCAATATTTCTGCCTGTTAATTTACACCAAGAAGAAGAAGACGAAGAAGAAGACGAAGACAAAGAAGACGAAGAAGAAGACGAAGACAAAGAAGACGAAGAAGAAGACGAAGAAGAAGAAGACGAAGACAAAGAAGACGAAGAAGAAGACGAAGACAAAGACGAAGACAAAGAAGACGAAGAAGAAGACGAAGACGACGAAGACAAAGAAGAAGATGAAGAAGAAGATGAAGACGACGAAGACAAAGAAGACGAAGAAGAAGACGAAGACAACGAACAAGAAGACGAAGACGAAGAAGACGAAGACAAAGACAAAGACAAAGACGAAGACGAAGACGAAGACAAAGACGAAGACGAAGACGAAGACGAAGACAAAGACGAAGACGAAGACAATGAAGACGAAGAAGAAGACGAAGAAGAAGACGAAGAAGAAGACGAAGAAGAAGACGAAGACGACGAAGACAAAGAAGACAAAGAAGACGAAGAAGACGAAGAAGAAGACGAACAAGAAGACGAAGAAGAAGACGAAGACGACGAAGACAAAGAAGACGAAGAAGAAGACGAAGACAACGAACAAGAAGAAGACGAAGAAGAAGACGAAGACGAAGAAGACGAAGACAAAGACGAAGACAAAGAAGACGAAGACAAAGACGAAGACAAAGAAGACGAAGAAGAAGAAGAAGACGATGAAGACGACGAAGACAAAGAAGACGAAGAAGAAGACGAAGACGAAGACAAAGAAGACGACGAAGACGACGAAGACAAAGAAGACGAAGAAGAAGAAGACGAAGACGAAGAAGAAGAAGAAGAAGAAGACGAAGACGAAGACGAAGAAGAAGAAGAAGAAGACGAAGACGAAGACGAAGAAGAAGAAGAAGACGAAGAAGAAGAAGAAGAAGAAGAAGACGAAGAAGACGAAGAAGAAGAAGACGAAGACGAAGACGAAGACGAAGAAGAAGAAGAAGAAGAAGAAGAAGAAGAAGAAGAAGAAGAAGAAGAAGAAGAAGAAGAACTGATTTCTGCAGTTATCTAATTCAAATGGTCATGGAAACAGCATACTTCAGTTTCTTGGATCAGACTACGGTCTAAAAATCTGACAAAGAAATCTGATAAAGAGGCTGGATTTTAGCTCAGTAATCAGATTTCTCCGTGTACGTGACTCTTACTCGGATTTCTTTCGGATTTCTCAGTCTGAGCATGTGCGAAAACAAACGCCGGTACCAGAAACACGCGAGTGAGATGCAGCAAAACAGTTTTGGAGCAACGCTGAAACCAAAGACATGCTTGTTTTCACAAGTTTACGTCACGTCTTCTTCCGTTAGTTTATTGGCTGGTTGCAAAGCAGAACTCTGATTACTGTCTGACGCCTGTAGACCCAGAGTTTCACATTATCAGATTATCAGAGTGCATGTGAACGCACTCAGTTTTGGTCTGTCTGATGGACAGTCAACTTCTGCTGCAATAAAAATAAACTGAGATGAACAGACTGAAAACTTTCTCTCACTACATTATATAACACAGATGCTGACAAAGCTTTTATTTAGGGGACATAATTTCCAGCTGAAAAAAGATAAATTACTATATGTCACAATATGCGTTATTGCAAAAATCACAGTAACTTCGCAGGACATTTACCCATTAGCCACATTTGCCTAGTAGCTCCAATGCAAAACCAAAGAAGCAAATGTTTATACACCAAACATGTCCCGGCTGATCGGCTACATTTGGGCTACCGAGGGACGCTGTGTACATTTTCCCTGAACTATCGCCTTCAGCTACACATCCGTGGATCTGACAGTGCTCAGTGGAGCCAACAGAAGAGATCACAGCCCAAGCCTGAGAAAGACAAGACTCCTGTACTGTTTATACTGCCACATCACACAGCTTACGATGATGGATGGGATTGGGCTGCGTCTATCACTCACGTGCAAAAATAAACCTTAGACACAACACACCCACACCCATACACTCACCACCCACACCCACACCCACACCACACCTGCATGCACAAGTCTGATCTTTCCATGTATTGATTACATAAACAAAGATGAAAAATGTAGGTTTGGTCTACGTTATTAATCCATTATTACCAACTTTATAGGACACAGAATTATAAAACAGCACCAGCAGACTTGTGTTAGACGTGGTACATAGATACAATAGGAGGAACCCTAAAACGGAGACCTCAGTCAGATTAGAGAACACTGCATAACCACTAGAGCTGGGCGTTACTGTCTATACTAGTACACTGTAATGCTCACATGCTGAGAGTTTCCATTATATTCATGATCTAATGACCACTTTATTTTATCCATCCATCCATTTTCTAAGCCGCTTCTCCCTCAGGGTCGCAGGGGGGTGTTGGAGCCTATCCCAGCGGTCATCGGGCGGAAGGCAGGATGCACCCTGGACAGGTGTACCAGTCACCCGGCAGGGGAATCGAACCCAGGCCCTCCTCGCTGTGAGGCGACAGCGCTACCCACCACGCCACCGTGCCGCCCTTTATTTTATATTTATATTAATTATTTCTTTAACCTCTTCAACTCCCTGAGACCACCAGTGGCTCCAAAACGCTCCTGGTCATGTTCTTCATAACTTTCATATCTCATGAGCTCCGTTCAGAAGCTGGGCGTCGTGTGAGGCTGTAGCTCTTCTCTCCAGTCTAATAGACGGTGACGTCATTTTAAACCCTTATAATAAAAGAAGCTGAACTCAGTTTGTTTTTCTACTGAAAGTCGAGCCGTTTTTCCCCAAATCTGGGCTCTAAACTATAAACAGACGGCGCCTCTTCAGTGATCTGCTCTGGAAACATCACTTTTAGAAAATAACACAAAGAGCATTTAGGATTTTTGGCTTTCAGCAGTGAATTGTAAGCATGTAGTGATATGTGGAGATCATAAAACACAGGTTCTGTTCATTTGAGGGAAGCTTTTACAAAAAATAAATAAGTAAATAAAATAAAAATGGACATTTATTTAAATCAGTTACTGAATAATTTGCCTTATGATTTGGTAACATAAATTCAGATGGCCAAACCAAGACATACCCTGGAGAATAAGAGGTTAATATAATGCTCATTTCCTGTCCAAAAGCTGTTTGCTCTAGTTTTTTAATTCGAGTTTTTGCGGTAATTACGGTATCCAGGAAATGATCATTATCTAGGTGATCATCAGTGTTATTTCCTGGGTGTCTCACACTGTTGAAATAACAACTTAAATCCACCGAAAATAAATATACAATAACTTTCCTTCCTGTAAACAGGCTTTGTGTTAACATTTACAGTACTGTGAGGCTTCCTTCGTATCATCTTGAAGGGGAATCTCTGCTTAATTCAATCGTTGCGTCGTTCAGAGCGGTTTGGTATGAAATGGTTCACTGTAGAGAAAATTAAACTCTAATTTCTTTACAGTGGTAGTGATAGGAACCAGGGGTCACAATGTCCAATGTCCAGACTCATTTCATTTACTATCCAAAACCACCGGTGAACTGTCAGCAGTACTACAGCAGTGGTAAGTCTAGGAGCATGCATAAATAAACACATACAAACAAACAGCACTGTTTTTGCCTTATAATAGCCTGCGTGTATCTCTAACAAGGTTTTTAAGGCCAAAACGTTCTTAAAACTATCATAAAACAACGTCTCAGGCTATGTATTCATAACCACTTCATGTCATAACTTTCCGTGAGGGAGCTTTTAAAAGGTGGACATCTGGTTCCTATCACCACCACTATGAACAATTCTGACTCGGTACTTCTTTCTAGAACAGAGCATTTAACACCAAACCATTCTGGCTTCACTGGGGGGGTGGGGGTGGGGGGGGGTATATTCCCCTTTAAGAGACACAGAACAGAAAGCCCAAAAAAAAAAAAAAAAAAATGCTATAATCAGGTTTGCTAGACAATCTTAAAACACAGAGTAGCAACATTCATGAAGACTCATTAACTTCATTAAAGCAAAACTTAATAAAATCTGATATGACGATGGTGATTTATTCTTCAAATATTCTGAAGTTCAGTGACATCGGCCAGCACTACTATCCTCACGCACAGAGAGGAGAAAAACAAACGCTGTTGCATAACTGCAGCATGAATGACTTACCACTGAGCAGAGGATAATCTACGCTAATCCTCTCCTTCTCCCGCTCAATCATGATCCGAGTGCATGTGCTGCAGTTCGGATGAGACACACACACACACACACACACACACCTTCATCAAACCCGGATATTATCAGCACCAAACATTACCATCAACTATACACCACATATATTCCTCAGCCCAGCCCACCACACTGTGTTTTTATAGCAGCCACTTCAACCTCAACCTAGTTCTCAGGCCTTTTATCATCAACTGATGTTTTCTTTAAAGGGCTCATACGGAAAAACGGTTCTGATGAAATGTATAAATACTGCTGACATTTCAAAGCTCATATATCCCAGCTAAACTTCAAACACAGCTCATTTGGAACGGACTGTTTTTGTTACGTCACTAAAACCAACACATTTACTTGCTTTCTGAGTTGTTTCTTACTGAGTTGCATTGCATGGCAGCCAATCAGACCCAGAGACTGTTTGCATATATCAGTGTTAAAAGCACAGCAGCGAAAACAGCCTGTTAAACTGCAAGGAATAAAGACAGTGTTGAAAAATGTCACAGAAAAATTATTTATAATTGTTTTTGGGACATAAAGCTACACAAAATGTAGGAAAAAACATCAATCTGGGCGCTTTAAGTATCTTATAATCTATTGGTTTTATCCAGCATCGTCTCCTGAATGCTGTTAGTGGTTTGAAGACTTTGCCAGGTGATCTCAATCATAACTCTAAACTGTTAATAACTCATCTATTATTGAGAAAAAATGCCTCTCTTAAAACCCAGACTGTTTTTTTGACTCCCTGGGGTTCATTACTGAGTAACAACAACTGAAGCAAAGCAAACTGGTTGAGTTATTCTTGGGTTACAGGTGAGGAAGTCGCCAACAATTACGGGGAAGCTGAGGTTTAGGTTCAAGATTAAATTCCTCCATTGCAGCTGACCTAAAGGCCTGTTAACTGTATGGCCTGTACTATCGAATAGCACCATACTGGTACATCATGACACTGACCTATCCGGTTTACGGTTAATATACATTAACAACAAAACTGACATGATACAATGCCCACAGTGTATTGGTGCCTCAGTTCTCCATGTTTAGCTTTAAAGTCTCCATTTTACTTATGGTATCTAGGCCTACACTACATAAGTTTGGGGGATCTGGAGACCTCTCTGGCGGAAATGTGTAAGTGCACACAATACGCGGAAGAACATTACATAACATGGACCGTACTTTTAGACTCCTTGAGAATCTGATGATGTTGAAAGGGTATTCAAAGAGAACTCGGCCAAAGCTTGGGGAAAGATGTTGTCTTCCAAGGATGGGAGTGTATTATCTACTATCGTCATGTCTACATCGATATAATGTTGATTTGAGCCTTAAACACCTGCACCTTCTTTTCAGAGCCCATGCGTCAAACACAAGACCCACGACACAATCCCATCCGACCCATGATCTCTTAATAGTAGCCCATTTCACAACACGCTGCTCTACAGTCCCCAGCACGCACTGCAACAGTCTATGAGACGGCGGTTACACCTCAATTTTACACAATTACACACCAGTCATATCAACAAACACACAACCTGCATTTCAACCAACATAAACTCCCAACGTCAGCTCAGCAGCTCAGAAATTGAGCCCAAGAATGAATGAACTTGGAGCAAAGAAAGGATGCCAGGTGTCTAGTTCAAGCAAATAGGCAGGTTTACCTATTGAGCGATAAAGACTGAGCTCCTGGGGACGATTACATTTTGAATATTTCAAGTATTCCTATAATATTATGATAAGGTACCTGTATAACAAGTACCTGTATTTTACTAATGAAATAAAAACGCAGTCCTTCTCTGGCCCACAGGTTTGTGGAGATATTTTAATATGGGCGTTTTATAGTGGTTGAGTTTGACACCCCTGTTTTAAACCCTATGCATATTAACATAAACATGGCCTAAAAGACTCCCAACCAAATCCGAATTCACGCCTCAGACTTTTAAATGATTGTTTCAGGCCGGAGGGGGTGACGGGATAAAGCGACTGGAGATCAAACGATAGTTTTGAACCATCATCAGTTGCAGTCTCACTACCAACCCCTGCAAAATCAGCCTCTGACACGAGTCTGTAATAGAGCAGCACAGAAAGCACAGTCTCTGCATTTCTGTCAGGAACAGAAAGCATCGCATTAGTGCTGAGAAGGCAGTGCATTAATTAGCCCATGCTCCAGATCAGCGAACACGCGTCTGTGAAGCGCTCGCTTCCACCACCCCATAAACTCATCTGCAGAGAGTACATGCTGCTTATTTTTCAGGGAAGATCTGTCAAACATGTTTAATTTAATGTAACCATGCAAAGTTACTGAAATATCTCAGCAAAAAAAAAAAAAATCTAGTTCAAGCTATTTTTCAGTCTGACTTTACCTATAGCTCAGACTACTTAAGCGTGTCTTCCTTAGTCCAAAGTGCTTTAGATGCATCTCTTCAATGAACACACAGCAGTAATCATAACACAAAATGAGAGCAATGAGACTTTATCTGCACTACAGTGAGATAAGAGGCCGCAAACCAATAACAAATCTCTCTCAGTTCAACACACAGAGAAATAAACATTCAGCAAGAGGACAGATAGAAAAAAAAAAAAGCTCTTCATAACGTAAGAAACACTCACACAAATAAGAAATAACAACTGCAACGGTGGGAAAAAGACCTGCGTGTTTATCAAATTAATTATATGAAATAAGAACCCGCAGAGACATGAACACAGCTGCACAGACACTTCAGCATCCCAAATCCTGAGCGTTCCTTGCCTTTTCCTGTACACCAGAGGGACACCTGTGGAACGTGTAGGGTGTCAGGCACATCACCATTCATTTCCTCACGCACGCACATTCGTTGTGCCGGGGAATACCAGCGGATCCTCTAGCAGTCTTCAGGAGCTCAAAGTGCTCCAATAAAAGCGTGTAGAAAAAGCAGAACCCCCACCCCACCGACCCCCCCGCTGGCTGTCGGCCGTCTTAACCTTTGTCTGCCGCTCTGCTTCAGACGGCTATTTTTCAGCGGCGGCCGAGCAGAAAATGAGATTCCACCAGCAATAACCTTTGGCCCTCCTCTTAGCAGCCTGGAATTTCCTTCTGAAGCTTTCTACAGAGCTCTGCTGCTGCAGGCATCCCCCTCCCACACACACACACACACACACACACACACAGGCAGAGGAAGAAGGGTGTATATGCGTGGAAATGAAAACAATGGCACACTGTAACTCAGAATTGGGCAATACACTGTGACCATATCATCCCTGTCATCAACACCATTACCCTAAATCAACAATAGTAAAGGGGAATTCCACCAAATATTCAAAACCTCTGCGCAGTTAAAATGTAAATAAAGCCATTCGGAGTGGTTCGATTGAAATACTCTAGAGAATGTTCTAGAGAAACTTACAGGGTCAGAGATGTTCATAGTGGTGGTGACAGGAACCAGACGTCCAAAGGGTTTAATGCCTCTAAACGTACCTCACACAAAGTTATAACATAAAGCAGTAATGAATACCAGATGGCCGATGACTGAGCCACTGTTTTACTACAGCTTTGAGGAGTTTTAGGTCTAAAATATATTTCTGAAAGCCATTCATGGCAGAGAGATACATGCAAGGAGTTGTAAGGCTTTTCCTAGATTTACTACTATTTTATAATCATTAACACTGTACACAAAAAAAAAAGCACACAAGCCAAAAGGAACGACAGATTTCTCAGAATGTAGCGGAGGAAAAAGTCAGATATTAGACTCTGAAATGTAGTGGAGTGAAAGTGAAAAGTCGCCCAGAAATGGAGAAACTTCAGTACAGATACACGAAAAAAAAAAAAAACTACTTAAGTACAGAAACAAATCACATTTACTTGGTTACTGTCCACCACTGTAGGATACAGAGGATGCACTGTTGTAAGACTTGCTAACAAAAACAACCTAAAAATCCCATCATTCACTGCAGCATCACACCTGGCAGAGGATACTGACCCAAAGTGGTACGTCTTTTTTTTTTTGTGTGTGAGAAAATATTTTTATGAACCATTTTCAATACACAAACAGACAAAGCAACAAACGGACTGATGTACATAAAGACGCACAGTCATTAAAAAAAAAAATTCAAGCTCCCTTTTTAAACCACACACACAAAACCAAGTGAGAAATGGGCAAAAAAAGTTGTTTTTTTTCCACATCTTTGCTCATTCGGTACGAATAATATCCAATATGAAAATTTGTTCTGACGTTTCATGTTTATATATTATATACACACACACACACACACACACACACACACACACACACACACACACACACACACACACACAGTGTCTTAGGCATCTAAGCTAATTTTTAAACAGTTGACCTCAGCAGTGAGTTCATCACAATATACATTAGAATAAAGTCGTATTTATAATTCAAATAAACAGAAAGTAACAAGAATTTCTTGGGTCCATATTTTTCCTGGACACCTTCACAGCCGCCATAGAGACTCGTTAATATCATCAATTACATCATGAGCTCAATTTACTGAGCTCTGATTGGTCAAACCAGGAGCTGCTTTTTAACTACATATAATACTGGGCTTCCTCGAGGAGAGGCTTGGAAATGGGTAAACAATCTCTATTTATTATTTACACACACACACACACACACACACACACACACACACACACACACACACACGCACGCACACGCACACACATATATTTATAAAATCATTATTAATTAATATTCTATAAATATTTTTCACACTTTTCTCAGCAAATAAACACAAACTACACAAATAAATAGATTTTGAAAATGTGTCTTGGGTGCCTAAGACTTTCACACAGTACTCTGTGTGTGTGTGTGTGTGTGTGTGTGTGTGTGTGTGTGTGTGTGTGTGTGTGTGTGTGTGTGTGATTTGCTACTTGGGTTGCTTCTTGTGCGTTTACTCTTTGTAATTTCGGTCTGTAAGCCCCTTAACGATACTTCAACACCTTGAACTTAGAGTAAAAGGAAAGATTTACCTGGCCGTGTTTACACTAAGAAAAACAGCACATAAGCGCTCCTGTTAGATTTTGTTCAGTTATTCGTTTTTTTTGTTTGTTTTTTGTTTGGTTTTTTTCCACAAAGGCATCTTTTGTGTCTCAAGTGTGATATTCTGAACTTTTACACGGCTAAATATTAGCTAGGCTGGTGAATTCAACTGGACTGTGAGAACCGGTCAAGAACATTCTTCCCAAGAACGCAAGCCTGGTCTTTGCCTTCCTGATGCTGAGAAACAGCCCATGTGTTTCTCTACAAAGTGCTGCAGCGTGTTAAAATAAAAGCTCTTCTTTAAAAAGCCTGATATGCAACATCAAAACAGACGCCTCTCTCTCAAAAGGGAAAAATTACACGCCGCTTCTTTTCTAATTCTGTGCTTCTTCACATCAGATTCATGGGTCTTTGCTTATTTCAGACTTTTACTACTTTAGCAATTTAACGTAGGCTAGAAACTAAAAAATTAGGCAAGATTTTTGGGTGATCTGGAGATAAAGTGGCAGTTAAGGTGTCTATAGTGGGCAGTTAGAGCTCATAGCCCTACAATAAATTAGAATAATATGGTAGATAAAATATTTTTCCCCCCAGTGGTTTTAAAAATCCTTCACTACCAAAATGTTGATATTAACCAGATGTACCATCTTACTATATAATATATACTCTTTATTTGTAACAGAACATTATATGGGGTGTGCAGATTTTATTAAAGGGGAAAAAAAACACTGCACACTGCATGAAAAGAGAGAAACGGATGGATTGGTGGATCCTTAGATTATATAGGCAAATCATTTCATGGCTAATAGTTTGAGTGAGAGGGAGAGCGCGAAACTGGGGGCAGGTGAGCGTCTGGTGGCAGTTTCACACTTCACATTTCTCTCTCTGAGCTGTTTGTACAGGTGCACTCACCACACTGCTGGCATGCCGCTACCATGACATCATCCACACACCAACCACAATGATCATTAACAACGCTCAACACCAACAGAGGAAACGAATGTGATCTTTAGATCCATCTGATAACAAACTGAACGCCCTGGACCGCATCGTTCAGCAACTCCCACAGGAAATTTCTTACGCTAACGTTCTGCAGAACCAGACCTGCTAGTAATAACAACCTACATAATCGCAGCTTCTCTAAAAACTCCGTAACTATTTTTCGTTTATTGGTTTTTTTTTTCTCCACCATTTGAAATCACCACTTTCATTTATATACTGGACCATCTTTAGCAATGGACGGTCCAAAATTTGGTGGAATAAAATCTCCAAACTCCACTGGCTTTTATATCTGCCCACTGAATACCGTCTCTCAACATGTTTACTGTGAAATAACTATAAAAACACAGGGAACGTTTAGCTACAGTCCCTTGAAGAGCAGAACTTACATTAGCAGATGTTAAGCCCTTTTTTCCTTCTTCTATAAAGTCAACGTCTCAGAGATACAAGGTTCTCTCACTAAACTCCTCTGCAGACACAGGCAGTTGGTTGCCGGCGCTGATATATTAAGGAGGCAGACGCTGATAGAAAGCACGGCTTCCAGTAACTCTCTGGCACTCCTCCACATGACTCAACGCTCGATCACGCAGTCGGGAACACACATACACCCACACACCTACTGGGACATGAACCAAACTGCTCGCACCATCCAGCTCAACCACTGAGCACCTCGAGTCGTATTTATGTCCTGTGTACACTTGTGTCTCTCTAAGTGGGGACAATATCACATGCGAGCGGACTAATCGGCCCTAATCACCATAACGAAATCACGGGAAGGTCAACCACGTGATAACTGACTGACTGGACGGCCGTAGCGATAGCTAGGCCACCACGAACATTAGCCAATTTACAATAGTATGGATGGAATAAAATAGGAAAATAATTCATTACAAACAAATGGCTAGAAAAAAATATCCTACAGCCAAACAGGTGCCGGACCAGTATTAGCTGGCTAGCTAACATTACCCAATGATAATAATGAAGATTTGAACCGAATAGTTTAGCAAGAATTTCAAATGTCCACTGAGTGCAGGCCAGTCGAACAGCCCTGACATGGTAGGTGTCCAAATTTTGCAGTCAGAAGAAAACGTGGTGTCTCCAAAACGGTAACTTTACAGGAGAAGGAAAAAACATACTTTATTTTTAATGGAAATCAATGGAACCAGATGTTTTTTCTGAGTCATTTTGGGCCGTTTCTTTTAGTCCATTCTTCAAAAAATTTGCACACAATGTAAAGGGCAACAGACACGGTCAGATCATATCAAAAACTGAAAAACGACAAGCAGTTCTGACAGCAGTGCATCGCTAACAAGCATTAGAAGTGGTTGGTTAGTGTAGTGGGTAGCACCTCTGCCTTCTACACTGTAGACTGGGGTTCAATCCCCCACCTGGGCAAACACCCTACACTATACCAATAAGAGTCCTTGGGCAAGACTCCTAACACCGCCTTGGCCTCCCTGTGTAAAATGATCAAATTGTAAGTCGCTCTGGATAAGAGCGTCAGCCAAATGCCGTACATGTAAATGTAGAAGTCAAGTCACCTCAAGGTTTTCTGTAAATACATCTACAGAACTCCTCTTAATCTGCTGAAACCACATCCAGCTCAAGGTCGCTCAGACCTGTTGATGTGTTGGAGCACAGCATGACTTACAGTGAACTATTAAAAATTATTTAAGACATCACCGCTGCCAGGAGCACTCGGCTACACGCTGGCGTTTAGTTCATGTTTATAGCTGAAAGTAAGTTTACGTCATACTGTGCTCTAAGCCACACAATGAGGGACGTATTTACAGAAAAGATTTGGGTGACTATTGATTAATAGTGTTAGCAACATCACAAGTTAATGTGAACAATCCTTTTAAGCCACGCTTGAGGCTTATATTGACATTACAGCAAATAACTTAATCCTAAAACCATCAAGAAATAATTTACTTGTTTACACTCCAACCATCAAAGGGAACGCACATTATCTAGTACCAGATCATATTTCCTTAAAATGTTCTGTACTTTCATTCGCGCTGCTCCCAAAGTGAAATTTACTTCACAAACATCGCATAACACGGACATTCAAGGGGACAAGAGCATTCCACACAAAAACAGGATAAACCGAGATGCTGAGAATTACAAACGAATGACTGTACTGGAAATTATTACTACGGCACTGCACAGGGATCTTAAAGGAAGGCTTTTCAATCCAAACAACAGCTGAAGATGAGAAGCTTTGGAAAGCCTACAGGCTTGTAATAATAATAAAAGAAAGAACAATGAGAAACCCCCCCCCACCCCCATCCCCCACCCCCCGACAAAAAACCACAATGGTACAGTGGAGAGTTAGGAAGTGACAGAATGATTTTTCCTACGCAGGAATTCCAGCGTTTCTCGCTTCTCCAGACGTCCCCCGTACTTGACTATGCATCTCTCTCTCTCTCTCTCACACACACACACACACACACACACACACACACACACACACATACACACACATACACACACAAACACAAACACACTATTCCTTTCACCTCTCATTCCCCCAATTTACTCCAACTCCTTCCAGTCCAAAGTAACCACACTGCTTTTGCCGGCTGACCTTTCTGCACTGGAATCTCTAGACGAGATTTCCAGACTTCCAGTATGATTTCCACATGTCACTGCAATGGAATCAACCTTTAAAGAAAATCCACTGTTTGCCAATAATGAATGAAAGCTAATAGACACCAGTTAGCATTACGTAACTGGCATCATGCGAACTAATGCCTACTGTTCTCTGTTAGCAGGTTTGGTCAATTTCCTTTAAAACCACCCATTTCCAGTAGAAACGGGTCTTTCTGATAGTCCCCTCTACTCTACTCGACTCTACTCGACTCTACTCGACTCTACTCGACTCTACTCGACTCTACTCGACAATACACTACAACACACTACTCTACTCTACACCACACTTCTCTACTCTACTCAACTCGACTCGACAATACACTACAACACACTACTCTACTCTACACCACACTTCTCTACTCTACTCGACTCGACTCGACAATACACTACAACACACTACTCTACTCTACACCACACTTCTCTACTCGACTCGACAATACACTACAACACACTACTCTACTCTACACCACACTTCTCTACTCGACTCGACAATACACTACAACACACTACTCTACTCTACACCACACTTCTCTACTCTACTCGACTCGACTCGACTCGACAATACACTACAACACACTACACTTCTCTACTCTACTCTACAACACACCACACTTCTCTACTCTACTCTACACCACACTTCTCTACTCTACTCTCCTCGACAATACACTACAACACACTACACTTCTCTACTCTACTCTACAACACACCACACTTCTCTACTCTACTCTACACCACACTTCTCTACTCTACTCGACTCGACAATACACTACAACACACCACACTTCTCTACTCTACAACACACCACACTTCTCTACTCTACTCTACTCTACTCGACAATACACTACAACACACCACACTTCTCTACTCTACTCTACAACACACCACACTTCTCTACTCTACTCTACTCGACAATACACTACAACACACCACTCTACTCTACAACACTCTACTTCAACACTACTTCACCCCATTGAAACATTTTTCTTTATTTCTTCAAACTTCTTTATTTTCCTTTTACCTCCATCTTCAGGCTAAAACCATCAAGAGGTCAGTCCCACCCACAGAAAACAAACCGTAGAAGTCAATAGACACCCAAAGTTTTTCTGTAAACACATCCACAAAACACCTCTGAAATCTGCTCAAACTGCATCCAGCTCAAGGTCGCTCAGAGTTATTGATGTGTCAGGACATAATATAAGCTTGTCAGGATAATTCAATATTACTACTGATGCCAAACGATAGCGTGTTATTGTCTGAAAACGATAATATCAGAGTCACAACAGCATCTGCCAACAACCAAAGATGGTGGATCGAGTCCATGTTTACAAAGAATTAGAGCTAGATGGCGGCGGATAACATGCCTGGATTGGCTCAGACTGCAGTCTTGCCCTAGTCTGCAAGCTGCGTGTTCTGAACATCACAACTCCAAACTTGCCATTTCGTTTCTCTTATTTATTTCAGGTTTTTACTGTCGTGCTTTAAACTGCACCACACGTCAAATCTTTTGGCGTAGCAGTTCCTAAGTTCAGAAAGATGGCACTCTTGCTTCCTTCGCATCAGCTGACATCAAGCGTGGAGAGGAACAGAGAGAAAAACAGTTCAGTAATGAAAGCCTGAAAACAGACAAAACATTCAGCTTCCAAAGAAAGACAAAGAAACTCTCCAGACGTCGAAAGCTTTGAGGATGCGTTTAATCTGCCAGTTCCACGGAAACGCTTACAGACGCTCACAGGACACTGAACAATAGCAGCAAAGGTTGGTTAAAGAGGCTGTGCACCAAACCTTCTAGCTGAAACTCAAGCTCATTTAAAAGGACTGGCCATCCAGTATGGGCGGGGCTTAAAATTCCAGGCAATATAATATCACCTGGATTAATATAGTCACCACTGTGGAAGCGACCCACCTTCTTGAGGGATGTGTCTCATTTCTCCCTACCAAATCACAGCCCCAAAGGGCGTGTCCAAAAAACAAGGCAGGAATTTAAACAAACACTGAGCGCCCTGTTTAAAAATGCACAGCTCCAGGTTTTTATAAACTCAGTCAGTCAAACGAATCAGGTATACCTCCGCCGAGGTATTCACACGTACGCTATTTAATATGCATTTTGTCTCATTAGCCAATTAGCCATGTCTTATTGCCACATCCAATTAAACACTGGTGTTTATGACGGCTTGTGGGCAATACAGAGAAATACCATCTCTTATGTGAAAAGAACTAATTTCTCAGAATCCAATTGTTTACCTGTTATTTTTACAGCAGGGAGAACTGATAAACACAATCAGGAGCAAAACAAATATGTAAAATGCCTCAAACTAAAAAAGCTAAAGAATTCTAAGAAACGTCACCAGTGACATTACAATGTTTATTATAAAGACTCTTCTGTTTGAACTTGACTGGCAATTATATCAGTGAGAAAAGCTTAAAACTACAATTATAACTGGGCAGCACTCGTTATGGACCTTAAACTCAGTATCGGGACAAAATTCATAATTCATATATATTTGCTGCATACAGGCATTGATCTCTCTCTCACACACACCCACACACACCAAAACCTCATATCTCCAAAAGAAGGGAGAGAGGAGAAAAAAAAATAAAAATTACTTTCATTATATTAAAAGTCAATGGAATCAGGTTTTTCTAAGTCATTTTGGGTCATTTCTTGTAGTCCATCATGAAATGGCCAACTGGCATTTTCAAATTATGCAGAAAACCATTTTTAACATATAAACACACACGTTCTGTATGTACAGTACAGATTACACGCACATGCCTCTGGAGCGAACAGCACTGGTTCACGAGCAGGAAGCGTGTAGGCAGGGTGGACGTGTTTTAAAACCTAAGGCACGTTCCTGTGGAGCAGAAGGCTTTAGTGCTAGTGGCCTGGTTTTGTCAAATTCACACCCACACACTCCTTAAGAAACTCAAACACAAACACGAGCCCTAATTCACACTGACGCACAACACGCACGATAACAGTCACAACTGTAAGCGCTCAAACATCTCATCTTTTACTTTCAGCCAAAGTCACAGAAGTGGTTCGTTTAGTCAAGACAGAGGAATGTTAATGCGTTCGGTCAGAAGGTTGAGCACAACGGCTTGGAAAAACCTTTTTTTTTCTGTGTAACTGTATTTGTCCATCATCACCTCATTACATGCACGTATTTTCACAAGCAGAAAAAAGGTGGACTGTGCTTAAGATTAAACGATCAGCCAAGGAAGCCTGACATCTGAGCCAGTTAAGGAGGAACTGCTTCAAACTGTGTGTGGAATTCAATAGTTGAGACAAAGTCATTAAGTGGTTTCATGTGAAAAGTGTTACAATTGCCTTAAAGAAACTTACAGACTTGGATTTATTTGCAGTGGTGGTGACGTTTTACAACACAAATACATATTTAATAATAACATGTACTGTATAAGATAATCTACTATCCAAAACCACCAGTGAACCTGCAGGTACCTCTCCACCATGAAAGTACATAGGGAGGGGAGGGGGGAGGGGGGAGGGGGGGGGGGGGCACCACCACTGTGAATAATTCTGACTATGTTCCTCTAGAGCAGAGCTTTTCATACCAAACAACTCTGAATGACTGTCATCGTAACCATTTCATCATGTGGAAATTTTGAACAAATTGGTGGACTTGCCCTTCAAACTTCCTGTGTGACCTTTTGTGCGATTTCCTCCTCAAACCTTTTAACCAACTGTCCTTTCAAGCCGACATCTGAAGCTTCAGACTCCTCTGTGGACTGCAGGTGCGAGCGAGGGAATCATTTTAAATGAGAAATGCATGTTAATCAGCGCTTTAGTGAGTTAGTAAGAGTGGCGATGGCTGCGCAGAGCAGCCTGTTCCCAGCCATTCTTCACAGCAATCTGCCAATTTCACACTCATCCACACAGACAGGCTGCTGCAGCAGATCACTGTGAGCTCCCAAAGTGTTCACATACTGTGGTGGTGTCATTTTGGCCCTGTGCTGAGACGATAATGAGACTGAGTACAGACTCAGACCAGAATTATTTGCTTTTGTTTGGCTACATAAACACCTGGACAGCCACTGACGCACTCATCTGGAGCGGTGACTGGTCAAGATTATCAGAGTACAGAGTAAAAACAATGGGAGTGGTCAGAAGGCTCATCTGCATATTGTATCTCACCATGATCTCAGTTTTATAGCAGTACAAAGGCCAACATCATGATCTATTAACAAACAGAAACAAAGGCACTGAACTGTAACTGGGGCAGTGCCCCTCTTGTCACTGCGGTGGAACCCTCAAGGGTACATCTCGTTAACTTTAGTCAGGGAACATAAACATAATCCACTGAAATGATATTGTACTGATGTGAAGTTGATGATGAAGTTGTACTGATGCCACACGCCACGTCTCGTCTCCAGGCTTTTATTCTACTGTTCTGTTTTAACACATTTGGTTATGGAAAAGATATAAATACATCTCACCTGGAAAAAACTTACTTAAATTTCTCAGTCAGACCTTAAAACTTTTAGGGGAAGATTTACATCGTTTGTACCTTGACAAATGAAAAATGTACCTGCGCAGAGCCTTTATTTCTAAAAGTGTAGGTATGAACCTGCAGCCTTCACCCTGTTCTAGAGTAACGAGCACAGCAGCCATCAAATACTTTCAGAGCTCACTGTCAGCGCTGCCACACTGAACCCGTCCACCTCCGTTTCATAAGCCCTGCCGTGCTTCATAATGGGCCAGTGAGCGCAAAGCTGCCGAGAGAACCACCGCCAATAATCACTACTGCTCAGAGAGAGAGAGAGAGAGAGAGAGAGAGAGAGAGAGAGAGAGAGAGAGAGAGAGAGAGAGAGAGAGAGAGAGAGAGAGAGAAAAAGAGTGAGAGAATTAAAGAAGAAAAAAGAAAGACTGAGTGAAAGGGGGTGGTGAAATAAGAGAGTGGAGAGAGAGAGATAAATAGAGTGAAATGAGAGAGAAAAACAGTGAATAAATAAAGAAAAAAGAAAGAAAAAAAACAAATTGAGTGAAGGGGGGAGTGAAATGAGAGAGAGAGAGAGAGCGCAAGAGAGGAAAATGGAGTGAAATGAGAAAGAAAAAATGAGAAGGAAAAGAAAGAAATAAAAAAAAGAGTGAAAGGGGGAGTGAAATGAGAGAGAGTGGGGGGGGGGGGGGGTGTGACTGCAAGTGTGACTGCACACTTCAGACTTTTACACTAAACTGCATAATTGATCATTATGCAGTCCCTGCTCCTCTGAGCGCAGCCACACGTGAAATAAACCGTCCTCCAACATCAGGCTGACAGTGAGGAACAGCGTTCGGAACAGACCTGATATCGGCGTCACTGGACTATCAATAACAGATCATTAACAGACGTTCGTTTAAAGGCAGAGAAGGAGAAAGTGAGTCTGAGTCGAAGTAGTTCCTCATCATAACACACGAACCAGTCAAACTGGAGCAGTGGTGCTGGCAGGCGAAAGAACATCGATAACATGAAGAAATACGCAGCAGCAAACAGACGAATACGGACACTCAACATCCGAAAACAAGTCGGATTAGTCAAAAACAGAGAAGGCAAATCTTTTAGCGTTTGAGTAACCGAGGCTGCACCTTCAGATGAGTCCATGCCAACACAAGAGCTCATCGGGGCAGCAGGAGACGGTGACTCGTCATCTTCAATAAAAAAAAAAAGGATGGTTCTTCAAAAGGTTCTATACATACCCACAGACACCAAGTACAATCTGCACATTTAAACGGTTTTGGGCATGTTGAAATTGTTCTTCAGACTGATGGAGAATGTGTTGTCTATGGTTCTACACCCTCAGAAAAAAAAGACACTAAACTGTCTCTGGGGTGGGACGCTCAAGGGTACATCTCAGTACTTTAGTCAGAGAGCATAACTGAACCATAATCCACTGAAATCATATTTTTGAAGCTGTACTGACTCCACACAGCCCGCCTTGTCTACGGGTTTTTATTTTATTGTTCTGTTTTAGAACATTTGGTTATGAAAAGATACAAATGTCTACTTTTCACCTGGGCAAACTTATTTAAGGTTCACAATTAGATCTTAAAACTACTGGTGTACCTTTAAGGGGACATGTACATTGTTTGTACCTTGATAAATAAATGTACCTGCATAGAATCTTTATTTCCAGACTGTATACACAACCTTTTAGGACTATTTAGCACCAAAATGTTCTTATACTGCTATAATATCACCTTTGTAACAATACAAGAACACACAGCACCAAAAAACAACACATACCATTTCTACAACATACAGGTTCTATGATGTAGCATAATAAACAGCCGAATAGTGATATTTACCAAATGTATACAAAAAAAATCTTACATGAAAAAAAAATCTTGGGTATATAAAACAATAAACAAGGGATTAGAGTACTGAAAACTGGCAACTGGAGTGGTTCTTGAGTAACCACACACATCCCTTGCTGATGGCCTTCAAGACTGGTCAGATTATTTATGACTGAGGACATTAAAAGGCTGATGACCTTGCCGCCTAAACGCTGATTCTGAAACACTTCTGAAACATCCAAGACCACAATCAAATCAAGCCAAACAATCAAGCAAAAATAAATCAGCCGACAAAAACCCTGAAGAGAAGTGCTGATGAGATACGTTGCCTGCGCTGCACAGGAAAGCACATTCTGCTGATGCTGATCCGAGTGCTGACTTACAATAACTCTAATGGGTTCCTGGAGTAGACAAGAACAGAGGAACAAGAACATCTGTTATTGATCTCTGACAATCAGAGAAAAGGAGAACTTTGGCTCTGTTCCCTTTTCTTTCTCATTCAGCAGGGAACACAGAACGAGTTCAGTTCATAACGCGAACAATGTGGCGGCCCTCGCATCCGACCTTCCGGATCTGTCTCTGGGGGTGGGCGATACGACTGCTGATGATACTGTTACCACAATAAGTTACATCACGATAATTTTGGATTTCAGAGCGTGGAGGTGGAGTGGGAGACACAACATCACGTTGCTAAGCGATGACTTGGAGAGCTGTAGGAGACGCTCAAGCCATTCGAACGTTTTTACTTCTTACTTTGAAACAAACGGAAAATGGATATTATTAAGATCACATTTGACCGCAAGCCGATTGGGTCAGACTCTGAAGTTGAGACGACACTAAATTCCCAAACTGTCATCACCACTGAGCAGCTTAAATAGAAAACCTGGAGCGGCACAGGAGAAGGCCGATTACAGAATGCTCTGAGTGGGGACTGGGAAACAGAAAACCCGGAGCAGAGGGGGAGCAAAATGATCACAGAATGCTTGGAGCAGTAGGCGGGAAACTCAAAACCCGGAACTAAGTGGGAGCAGAGTGATTAGAGAATGCTTCAAATGGTTGGCGGGAAACAGAAAACTCGGAGCGGAATGATTACTGAATGCTTTGATCAGAGAGTGGGAAACAGCTAAGCTGAAATGGAGCAGAAGCGGAGTGCTTACAGAACACAGGTAGCAGTAAGCGGAAAACAGAAAACCAGGTGCAGAGTCCTCACATATTCGTGCAGTGGTCACCAACCCTCCCGCTGGAGACCTACTGTCCTGCAGAGTTTAGTTCCAACCTTCATCCACTGCTGTGTTCACATTAACAGGCTGAAGTGGCACAAATCCGATTTTTTTTGCTCTAATGTGACTCAGATCTGATGTTTTCAGGGCTGTGTGGACACAAAAATCTGATCTATTCAAATCCAACCTGAGCCACTTTCATATGTGGTCCTAGACCGGATACGTATCCAATTCATGGTCATGTGACCTTAATGTGATGCTCAGATCGGAATTCATGAGCTTTTCTTCCACTGCACGTGTGCCATCATTCAGCGTTACCATGGCAACAACGCCAAACATAAGTTAAAGCCTGTAAACGGTGGAAAAGCAGCTCATCTCACATTTTTTGTAATAATGAAGCCGAGAGCTGATCAAGTTAATGGTCTTCTCAGAGAAGCTCGTTCTGCTCGTTAGTTTGCGCTGATGCAGCGATTCATTCACATAACGCTACTGAGAAGGATGAGCTCATAAGGGTCAATCAGGATGTGGTTCGTGCAGATTAATGACAGATTTCTTACCTAAACGAGTGTGAACCGTCCTGTCAGAACGATCGGAAGTCCAAGAGAACATAACTGGTTTGTTTAATTATGTGTGGTGATGAGCTGTAAAAGAAAAAAGAATAAAAAAAGAAACGTGTGCAATAGTTTTTTTTTTAAATCAGCACTCAGGGGCCGTATCCAAGAGTCAGTCAGTTCCACACAATGTCAGTCCCCGTCTGTCGTTTTGTTCTCACACACACACACACACACACACACACACACACACACACACACAACTAGCCTAACATTCACAGTCAATCACACACATATTTTTAGTCTCTCTCTCGCTCTTTCTCTCTCTCTCTTTTTTTTTTGGCGGGTCTCCAGTTTCCTGGAAGTGTCAGCGAGGCAGCAGCTGTTGTGGAGAGGCCAAATGAAGGGACAGGCAGAAGCTTTCTCCACTGTACACAACCTCAGAATAAAGGCACTCACACATCAGCCACAGCAAACGCACACCTGAACTGACTGATCAGCTGCTATTCATTTATACAGTAATGAAAAAGTCAGAACAGCACGAATAACGTAAACCAATATTACCGAGTTGGCCCTCGCGCTCCTTCCAGCATCTCATTTACCATGTTTTGTGGAAACCACGGTCAACAATTAAAACTAGCCATCTGGGCGGAGCTTACCAGAGTGGGCAGGGCTTATTCTACAGACACACCCACATTCAAGTGACTGCACCTTTTTCTGAAACAACTGGTGCGTTTACTTTCACTTAATAATCCGTTAACTACTTTGTCAGTAATCCGATCAACGCGTTTACATGCATTTGAGGGAACAGACAATTGGAAAAAACTTGGTCTGTGTGAGTCAGGCAGTAAGTGGATTCATGCTTTGTAACCGGCCAATAAACTTCTAGAAGACATAAAACTCAAACTTCATGCAGCTGCTATTTTTTAAAAACATCGTGCCACTTTACAAGAATATTTGCTTGCTTATTTCCCATCAGAGTAAGTTTACATGCATTTAGAAATCTGATTACTGAGCTAAAATCCAGCTCTCTTTATCAGATTTCTAGACCGATCTAAGAAATCAGAGTGTGCTGCTCCCATGACCATTTGAGTAACCAGGTAACTGCAGGAATACGATGATTGGATTGTTAAGTGCATGTAAACGCAATCTTCATGCACTATATACGCAGTATTAAATACTGCTTACTGTACGTGTTACTCGGGATGTTTCACTACAACAACTAGCGCCACAAGCTGAACAACCAGCTCCAACCTCTATTTTCTCTGTGACCCCGTAGCACAATGCAGGTTGCCTAACGCACAGTAATGAAAGGCTGTAAAGCTCTGATTAGCTGGGTCAGGTGCATCGTGACCTGGAAAAGAAGGAAAATACACACTGGCTCTGCGTCCTGGAGGATTTGAAGCTGAATTAGTTCAGGCTTGCACTAGTAGTGCTCCTTCTCAGCTGGGTCAAGCAATGCCCCTTGGAACGTTCCCAGTGAGAAAACCACATCAAGCCCATTTGTACCACAAAGCTCATCTCTTGATACAAACCCAGAGCAGAAAACTACAGCTGTGATCCAAAGACACTGCATAAAAGAAACTAAATTTGATGCTACAAATCCACCCATTCCGTTTATAAAATGGAAAGATCCGAGCCTGAAACATATAACAACAACTTGGAAATGGTAACTGAGCCCTATGTTAATGTAGCAATTCTCCTTCTCATTAAACAGAAACATTTCAGTCTATTCAACACATCGGGGTTGGTGTAGTGTAGTGGGCAACACCTCTGCCTTCTACACTGTAGACCCCCACCTGCGTAAGCACCCTATACTATACCAACAAGAGTCCTTGGGCAAGACTCCTAACACCACCTTCGCCTCCCTGTGTAAAATTATCAAATTGTAAGTCGCTCTGGAAAAGAGCGTCAGCCAAATGCCACAAATATAAATGTATAAATTGCTTATCTTATGCTGTAATACAACATTAACTCAATGTTATGTGACAGCTAACTGTATTTCACACATTTACACAGCTTTATTTCACTTATTTAGACAGAAGCAAATGAGGAAATCTAGAAAAATTTGAGAAAAACATTGTGTGCAAGTTGGGCTCATAAAGTCCAAGTTCTCCCTTTTCGTTTGACCGTCACTGATAAGGTTAGTAAAGTTTTGTAACAGAAACCAGAGACAACGCATCACCTTTCACAAACCTCTGAGGAAGGTTTCTGCACCAGCTTTTAAAACCCTCCACATCTCTCACACACACACACACACACACACACACACACACACTCTCTACCCACTGCTTGCAGCTCATTACTAATTACTGCTTCTCAGAACCAAAACATTTAAACACACACGGGCTGCTGTGTTTAGAGTCAAGACCGAGTGGTTAACTCCTGCTGTGAGCTCTCAGGAGAGTTAATGGGACAGTAATAAGAGCCCCACTGCTAACAAACTGACATCCTTTTCCTCAATCCACGGTCAGGCTCAAAGGTCCATCTGTTCTCCCAAATCTGAACTCTGTGAAATTTCATAACCAGAAATGTGGATGATCATCAACTGCTTTTTTACCGTTTCTGCAAATCAATCAATAAACAAACATGGAAACAGACACTTTTCCAAAATAAAATATAGGAAAAAATCTGATATCAACGTACGATTCCAAAAATGCACACATTTCCATTCTTTAAAAAGATTAAAATTGGTTTCATATCTAAAATCTTTTCACTGAACACTCTGGCACATCATCCTTTGCCATCTGACCATGCACCTGTTAAAGAGCTCAACCACAACGCCAGTTAAAATCTCAGGAAGTATTGACCGTTTTTCCCCAGTTACATGTCAATGGTGGATTCCACATTAACCCCACCATTGCAGTTGTTTCATCTACACAACGATGCAATTTGTAATAGCTGATTATTTCATGCTGTAGCAGTGTCAGCAGCAGCTGGCTATGAATCAATCAAGCATTTATTATTTCAGATATTGACACTGGGGAACTGCGTACTGTGTGTATACGTCCCCCCTGTAGCAGTGCTTTTATACCAGCTTTTAAAGTTTTCATGGTTTCAAGCCTGCAGGCCAGTCCTTACAGAGAAGAAAAGTCTAAGTAATATAACAATCAAACCTGTTAGTAAAGCGCTGTTTAAACTTTGACCATATTCAATTATACCATCTGATATTATCGTTTAGCTGAACTTTTAGCTCCTTAAAATAAGTACTGGCCTCAGTCACAATGTTCTCCTATGAGCTGGGACCTAATATTGGCACTAGCTGAACACACATGCCTTTTAACAGTATAAACACACTCAGAACAGCAGCTAAAGGACAACCTCTGCCAAGCAGGGAAATCATAACAGCTTCACAAGCTCCATACCAAGCTCCCCACACCAGCCACCAGCAGTTCAAATGACCTTTTTTAATGAACACAAACAGCACAATATAACCGACCCTGACACACACACACAGCCCACCAATTCACAACAGCCGACCTTCACCAGCCAGCATGGGGCCATTAGTCAAATAGTCTAAATGGCATTTGCAGCCCATTTCCCTGAGCCTTTTATAGTAATTAAACACTTGGCCCCAGTCACAGAGACACAGCATACAGCAGAGCAAAACCTCCGCAGCAGAAAACACTCGATGACCTCCCTCAGTACAACACCCAGCCGAGAGGAGTCGGAGAACATCGGCATAATGTTGACGTCGGAAGAAAACCTTGTGTCTAAATTTCTGACTTTGTTTTTGACATCATTTGAAAAATGCCGTTACCCTTTACATTGTATGTAAATTTCACGATGAATGGACTAAAAGAAATGGCCCAAAATGACTTGGAAAAGAGTCCAAGGTTCCCCTGACTTACATTAAAAGTAAACTAGGTTTTTTCCTTCTCCTGTAAAGTTAGAATTTGAGCTACTTCATAACCAGTAATGCGAGCGATTATCAAGTGTTATTAAATACATAAATAAAACATGATGAATCCAAGTGAAACCAACACTTTTCCAAAATAAAATAATTAATATAAACACACGATTCCAAAGCTGAAAAATTGAGCACCATCCACACTTTTCAAGCCTTTAGAAAGATTACAATTGGTCTATTTAAAAATTCTTCAGAATTTAACAGAAAACACTCAATGCATTATCCCAGTACAACACCCAGCCAAGAGGAGCTGGAGAACGTCAGCATAACGATGTCGGAAGAAAACCTTGCATCTCCATTTCTGACATTTTTTTAGTTTTTGACATCATTTGAAAAAAAAGCCCATTAACTGTTACACTGTATGTAAATTTCACGATGAATGGACTAAAAGAATCAGCCCGAAGTGACTTGGAAAAGAGTCCAAGGTTCCACTGACTTACATTAAAAGTAAACTAGGTTTTTCCTTCTCCTGTAAAGTTACCATGTTGGAGATACAAGGTTTCTTCCAAAAACAGCAATAAAGACCTTTCTGATCATCCACACAGCTCACCTGAACGACTGCCAGAAGATTCTGTTCTCCATAACATTTATCATTATTATAAGAAGTTACTTGATTAGTAACTGAAGTATCACATGTAGCAGTCACTGTCAATTACACTAGCAATCGAGCACCACTTAGCAAAATTTACCAAAGTCGCTCTATTTTAATCAAGGACTAATGAAGAATCAATTACCTGTGACATCTAATTAACATTATTACAGCACAGAGGCCCCTGACAGCTAAATGCATGTTCCAAACTATGGACACACACACACGATCAGGAGTAATGAAGGCTGCTGACCTTTAGAGCATGTATGGTCAGCATCAGTTAAACAGCTCATCTCTCCACGAGCCCCAGGCAAGATCAGAAATCTGTCCACAAAACACACTCATGACATCATGACTGACATAATATTACCTTTGAGATGCAGCGCCACAGCAGTAGATATGAGCTGTTATCGCCCCATAGGGCCGGCTAACGCTCCAGGGTCAACACATAACGTCCCACCCAACGACATCACGGTAGGATTATTCCTCAGCCCTCTGGAACAGCACCAATTATGCAATCCAAGTGCTGAGATTTCAATATGATAAGCAGGCACACATGAAAGATACGTTTTCTTAATTTTCTTTAATACGAGCGTCTGGTGGCCGGGCATTTACTTATGGTGCCCGGCCGGGCCCAGCCCGAAGAAATTCCATGAGTCCCCCCTCCCATCGACCCACCACCGATGGGAGGGGCAGTAGTAGGGGTTCGGTGCGTTGTGGATCGGGCAGTGTCCGAAGGCGTGGGCCTTGGCGTTCTGATCCTCGGTTGCTGAAACTGGCTTTTGGAACTTGGAACGTTACCTCACTGGCGGGGAAGGAGCCTGAGTTGGTGCGCGAGGTTGAGAGATACCGGCTAGATATAGTCGGGCTCACCTCAACACACAGCTTGGGCTCTGGGTCCAATCTCCTTGAGAGGGGCTGGACTTTATTCTTTTCTGGAGTTGCCCATGGTGAGAGGCGGCGGGCAGGTGTGGGCTTTCTCATAGCCCCTCGACTCGGTGCCTGTATGTTGGGGTTTTCTCCGGTGGACGAGATGGTAGCTTCCCTATGCCTTCGGGCTGGGGAGAACGGGTCCTGACTGTTGTCTGTGCTTATGCACCGAACAGCAGTTCAGAGTACCCAGCCTTCATAGAGTCCTTGGGAGGGGTGCTTGAAAGTGCTGTTCCTGGAGACTCTATTGTCCTACTGGGGGACTTCAACGCTCACGTGGGCAACGACAGTGAGACCTGGAGGGGTGTGATTGTGAGGAATGGCCTCTCTGACCTGAACCCGAGTGGTGTTCAGTTTTTGGACTTCTGTGCAAACCAGTTTGTCCATCACGAACACCATGTTTGAACACAAGGAGGTCCATAAGTGCACATGGCACCAGGACACCCTAGGCCGCAGTTCAATGATCGACTTTGTAGTCGTGTCATCGGACTTGCGGCCATGTGTTTTGGACACTCAGGTGAAGAGAGGAGCTGAGCTGTCAACTGATCACCACCTGGTGGTGAGTTGGATCAGGTGGTGGGGGAAGATGCCGGTCAGACCAGGCAAACCCAAACGTATAGTGAGGGTTTCCTGGGAACGTCTAGCAGAAGAACCTGTCAGATTGATCTTCAACTCACACCTCCGTCAGAACTTTGACCAGATATCGGGGGAGGTGGGGGACATTGACTCAGAATGGGCCATGTTCCGCTCCTCCACTGTTGAAGCGGCTGACTGTAGCTGTGGCCGCAAGGTAGTTGGTGCCTGTCGGGCGGTAATCCTCGAACCCGGTGGTTGACACCCCAGGTGAGAGATGCCGTCAAGCTGAAGGAGTCCTACCGGGCATGGTTGGCCTGTGGGACACCAGAGGCAGCTGGCAGGTATCGACAGGCCAAGCGATCTGCGGCTTCAGTCGTCACCAAGGCAAAAACCCGGGTGAGGGAGGAGTTTGGTGAGGCCTTGGAAAGTGACTTTCCATGCATTTCCGAGAAGAGAGTCCGGCTTATAGTCGAACCTCGGATTCAGGAGGAGCAGTGCGGGTTCCGCCCTGGTCGTGGATCACTGGACCAACTCTTCACCCTCTCCAGGATTCTGGAGGGTGCATGGGAGTTTGCCCAACCAGTCCACATGTGCTTTGTGGATTTGGAGAAGGCATTCGACTGTGTTCCCCAGGGTATTCTGTGGGAGGTGCTTCGGGAGTACAGGGTACGTGGCTCTTTGCTACGAGCCATCCAGGCCCTGTACAAACAAAGCAGGAGTTTGGTTCGCATAGCCGGCAGTAAGTCAGACTCGTTCCCAGTGAGAGTTGGACTCCGTCAGGGCTGCCCTTTGTCACCGATTCTATTCATAATTTTTATGGATAGAATTTCTAGGCGCAGTCAAGGGATGGAGGGTATGGTATGGATGGATGGATGGATGGAATTTTCACCGATTCCACATTTGATATTTTATTATTTATCAGGTTATTTGTGAACCACTCACCCTGATAACTGATTACATAGCCCCAATATACCAATATTCAGATCCAAAAGCATGCAGCATGACATACAGGTGGTACTTGTCACACTTTTGGCACACTTATGACACCAACACTGTGAAAATACTCAGTCAACAAAATAAACCGTATCAATTCGCCACACATTTCCACTTAATCAAATAAAGTGAGCACCTACCTCAACCCAGCAACTGCAATCCACATGAACGTATTTGGTTTGTTAGTCAAACAGCCATCGTGGTTGAGTATACTTAAATGTAGGTCACAGGTCTGCTGCTGTTTCAAAACATCAAACCACAAACTGTGCGCAATCATCTCCACACTCATCTCTAATATTGCTGCAACTCGGGCTGTGACAATACCAGAATTGGATTTTGATACCGATATAAACCACAAAGCTCATCAAATGATACTTAATCAAATAAAATAATCACAAATATTTAATCAGTGTTGGGAACACTGGGTGCTAGACTGAAGAGCTTAATTAACACGACTTTTTTTACTCAATCGTCTTTTTTAAATCAACGCAAAACTCTTCACGCAACGTCAGCCCAGTGTGGATTTCTTTAAATAAAGAATTAAGAGTATCAAATATTTGAAACATTGCAATACTGAAAAGGTACTAAAGTTTCAGTACTTTCAGGGTTCAACATTAATTGAACAAACAAATCTTTGCACTTGCACAATCTTTGGTGTTCTTAATAACACAAACTATAATCTTGTTAAGGTTAAAACATTTTAATAATGCTCAAATTTCTACCACTGATTTGTATTTCTATATTATTCTAAATAAAATCACATTAAGGTTGTCAATAACCTATAATCTAAGCAAACACTACCTTCTGCAAGCCATGTGGGTACAAAACTGGCTACCAAGTTCCAGTCTATTTTGAATTTGAAGGTCTGTTTGTGACAGAGAGGCTGGTCGTCACACTTAAGCTACCGTTTCTAAAAGTTGTAGTACCGACAAAAAAAGAACCACTTTTATCTGCCTTGTTAGGTTTTTCTCAGGTACAGAAGGGTCAAAATCGACCCATGAGAACAGAGTTTTCTATGAGGGAATGAAGCTGTGGACTCGCTTTGCTTTGCTTCGTATTCCCGCTTCGCCAACGTTTTCCCACTTGCCTCGCTTTGACATCATTTGTCAACAAATAAAACCATTGGTTTGTTTAACTGGACACACAAATGGATAAGATCATGTTTGTATGGCGAGGGGTTAAATATTCAAGTGAACTGAGTTAAGTTGATTGGCCTCAATTACGTCACGCCAACATGAATTTGTCCAATCGGGCACGTGATTTTTCGTCACTTCGTCACTTTCGGCATCGTGTTTTATTTGCCCCAGTCGTTCAGGCAGTCGTTACTCTTGAACCCTGACTTTGTACAACTCTAGCTAATTATTTCTATAACCAGTTAATGTAGTGCCCATTATCCAATTAATGGACTAAAACTATGCCTTCTACTGCTTCCCCTTTCTCTGCTCTTCTTGCAGTGCAACCATCAAAAATCCATCTGTGAAACAAGCAGATTTGTGTTTCGCAGCGCAACCGAAAGCCGTTTTGCCATATAAACACTAGACAGCATCACAGAGCACTGAACTTTGAATCTCGTATTTTTAGTACTGGATTTTCTAATAGCTGACAGTTAAATGAGGTGCTGATGTAACTGATTGACCACCAACTATAATACATACCAGAGACTAGAAAACCAGCACCAGATCTTGGATTACAACCCTCCTCTGTTATAGCGCATTACTAGGCACTGTCCAAAGCCCAGTCACTCAATTCTGTGTAAACAGTGATGGCAACCCGGCTCATAAATACCCACACAGTCACTTATTCACATTTTGGGAAGCTGTACGGTCAACAACAGATCAACAAAAACAACACACCATCAAATGAGGAAGCGGTGCCTCATCTGGGGGAAACCATATCCTAACCACGTGTGACATCCATATCTTCACTGCTGAAAACTATGCGCCTGTAAATAACTCGCATTTACCGCTGGCCACACAGAGTGGGCCGCACAAGACTTAATACAGGACGTCGAGAAAGAAGGAAGCGCTGCTGCATCTCCGTTTCCACATAAATCTATCACATGGACAAAGAGATTAAAAGCTACAAAAGGAAAAAAAAACATTGGCTCACATAATAAAACTGCGCTCAGCTGGAAGTAGCCTTAAATATCTTTGCAGAGTCCATCTGCTGAGTAGTGATGGGACGGATGGGAAGTTCTTATAACACCAGAAACAAAACTATTGTTTTCAGGATGCACGGATACGGGAATTCTTAGCCAATGCTGATATTTTTCACATGCAGAACTGTTGATGCTGGTGGACATATGTTAATAAGTGTACTTACTGAGAGTAAATCCACCTGGATTAGTATTAGGGAGAAATCAGGGATTACAAAATGCAGAAACAACATAAATGGAGATGCCTTAGCAGCACCTAAATGTTCTGCTCCTCCAGGGTCCAACAAATGTACCTATCTAGCAGAACCAAGAGTCTATTGCAGCCTCACTACAACTACATACAACGACAGACATGCCTACTGAGATAGGAACTAGTGTTTAATCGGAAACAAATTAAAATTAAATTAATGCTCTATTTTACCAACAACATGGTCAAACCACTATTTGTTGGTTAGCGGTTAATCATCGAATGTGTTTACATGCACTCAATAATCGTAATCTGATTTCTGCAATTATCTGATTACTCAAATGGTCGTGTAAACAGCACACCACGATTTCTTAGATCGGAGTAAGGTCTAGAAATTCGATTAAAAAATCCTGGATTTCAGCTCAGTAATCAGATTTCTCAGTGCACGTGAACTCTCACTCTGATTTCATTCGGATTTCTCAATCCGAGCATGTGCGAAAACATACGGTGGTACCGGAAATAAGCAAGCTGCGTTTTACACAGCCAGACGAAATATTTAAGACAGCACAGATACACACTAAATTAATTCAACCACAGGTGATCCACTCATATATGCGTCAATGAACCGCTCATATTTCGCTATAACACCAAGAAAACAACTATAATTGAAATAAATATGAAATAAATCGCCTGCACTACTACAGTTTGATGTATATAACTGCACACATGTTGTCCGTTTGAGCATTCTGCAGGAAGACTGTGGGAGTACCGCTGTTTACTTCCGCTGGGATGTGAATCACACATGATTAACACAATCATTAACATGTGAAATGGTGTGATTATCACACGGGTTCATACCGCGGTGCATCGTGAATAAACCAGGCCTACGTCTACTGACGAGCGCATTCTTTGTGCCAACAGCAGGCGATGCAGGTGCGGTTGTCTAAGCATCCTTAACAAGCTGTGGGCCTCCTGAAAGGGAGGAGCCCCAGTGACCTTCATATTCTGCCATGTTTGTCCTGAGCGCAAAACAACAGCCAATAAAATATGGCACAGTCAGCTAAGTGGCCGGCAGCGACAGCCAAGACGTAGCCGCCGCACTAACAATACCAAAGCGCCTCATTTCCCCCAAGTCCAGTCCGAGTGCCTCATAAATCAAAATGAGCGATAGCCAAGCTGGAACAAGGACAAACGACCCAAAACCGTAGAATGGTTTTTATCTAGTCTCTGAATTGAACTTGAACCAGCTCCAAGTTCATCTGAGGCGCGGCAATTGTTCAACTTAAACTAAACATTGGCGCTGCCTGCCATAATGTTTGCAGCTGCAAAACTGGTGTAAGGGCCCAACTCTGGAACAAGTTCACAAAGTTTTGAAACATTAATGATTAATGAAGGGGTGTAGGCTAAACATTTGACAAGGCCGCATTTAAAAGACCACCTCATGAGTGCTTTGTCTTAAACCTGTATTGAAGCACAGACACACAGAGAGCCCTGACTTAACTTCTTAAAGTAAACAGCAATGGTTAAAGAGTCCGTACCACAGAAAAACTGTGGCGGGCCTTAAAGAAACACTGTTTACGCTCGAGTCCATATGGTCCACGTACGAAAACTAAGCCGCAAAACAGCCCTTTATGTCCCAGTCACTGATTTTGCAATTATACATATTCAGCCAACAGCAGCTTAACTAATTCTCTCTCACACACACACACACACACACACACACACACACACACACACACACACACACCGATTATTTTTGACCATCTAAAAATCTGAAAATGCTTGTTGCTTTTTTTTTGATGAATGGACTAAACAAAATTGCCCAAAATTACCTGGGGGTGGGGTGTTTTGGTTCCATTGACTTACATTAAAAATAAAGCATGTTTTTCATTCTTCTGCAAAGTTGTCATTTTGGACATACAAGGTTTTCTTCCAAGAGCAGCGACATATAAAATCACTCTTAACTATTATTCACAAAACCAGAGCAAAAGCAGAGGGTAAAAAGAAGCTGGAAATGGTCATGAAGACTGAACTGAGACTGCTTTTGGTAAATTAATAAATACATAAATAAAACCACACAAACGCTTTAAGTGGGAAGAAACAAAACACAAGGAAAAAAAGTTGGATAAGGCCCCTTCAGCAGTGTAGAATGAATCTGGAGCTGATAGATGTCCAGCACAAATCTGCTGTGTTCTGGTCATGAGCACTGGCGACCACATAAAGCAACATGACTGTGTGAGGCCACTTCTGTTTTGAGTTTTGGTATCATTTTAGTCCAGTTAGGGCCAAATAACTGGACGCCAGGCCTTTGTTCACATCCAGTTAGACAGCCAGGAAGAAATAGGAATGGTCATGGTTATTACACGAATACCCACACTCATCTTAGTGCTTGTTTACTTAGCCAGGTATCTGAATAAAGCATGTGCATAAAAATGCAATAAACCATGTAGTGCATGATGTACAACTGCAGGGAATTTTGGGACACAAGCAGCTGATATTGCAAGGCAGGTAAAATGTCAGCAACTAAAAATTGAAATATTTCCAACCAAAAATGACTAATCTGTACAGCAAACGCTTGAGCGACCCTGTTATCAGTCTGACGGTCTACTAGTACTAATAACATACACTTACGTGCATTTCCAAGTAAAGCATGATATTCAGGAGGGTATCCGAGCCATTATCTTGATAGATGGGAATGATGGGAGGGGGAGGTGATCCATCATTAATATTACCGCCACCCCACAACCACATATGATGTAATGAATCGTGCTTAAAATTACTAACAAGGGATTGGAGATTCGACAAAAATGTATTATTAATGAAATCTGATCACTTGGAACAGACACAACACACCATTAGCACATTTATTCAGCACCGTTATCAAAAACTAGTACAAAGCTCATCAGTTACTGCTTCACATTCTTCACCAAGTCCAATTAAACAGGCCTAATTATGCTCCCTTTTTCATAATGCAGGCAGTTGGTCCATCATTTAAACACTGACGGCGTCCAAAACATGTTTAAAAGAGCACCCTGTGCCAGTTTAACACGACAGCGCTGTCATATTTCCCACTTTTACCACCTACACTAGCTGCACACAACTGGCTTTTATTCATAACAGCACCAAATGTCTAGTTTGGATATTCAAATTCTATTAGAGCACAAAAGAGCAAACCCATAGCGAAATGGCTCAAATGCCCATCCCAAAAATAAGGAATGCGACTCAACAGGGTGAAGCTCCACACTGGCTCACCTCCAGTTACACTCACTGACTTAGCTTATGTCGGCCCCATTTTTCAGATTCCTGCACTTTTTCGTGTGTGGATCAGCAGGCCTCGGCTTCTTCAGCCCAAAACGCAGCAATTTACTCCTGCCCACACGCGGCATCTGGAGGTCTCGCACGTCCTACTATCAGCGAAAATCAGCCCTGATGCAGAATACCATCACACTGATAAGGACAAAGCACTCAATGATACCAAATAACGCCTCTTTTTAAGTGGATCTGTATGAAGGGTGTAAAGCAGAGCTGGGCAATAGGATGGTACTTATCCTTATTGTGATAAAACACACCACAACATGCTTTTCTGAGCATACTGCGGATATCGTCCTTACTTAAGCGCCTTCCAGCTGCACGTTTGACCTCAGAGAGAGCATCATTAGTCCTGTTTTACTGGATTTGGTGCAGCACAGTGTGTAAAACGCTGAAAGCAAATAAGTGAGTTCGTAGTTTTTGATGGTTGTTTTCTTTTTTTTTTTATGTGGCATTATTACGTCTGTCTGTTCTCCTTTATCAGACATCAGAGAAATGAATATAATGACGTGTGTATCATTTTGCCATATCGTCCACCTCTAGTTCAAAGTATTTTTATGTACTAGGGCTGGACAGTATGAAAATATTTTTCATTATTGTGATAAATTATACCAAGGTATTCTTTTCTGAGCACGTCGCGGATATTACTAGTATTGGAGGAAAAAAAAAAAAAACATCGCCAACATAATTAGTCCTGTTTTAATGGATTTAGTGCAGCAAAGTGAATTCAGTTTGTTTGTTTTTTAACCGTGTGTTTTAAAATGTGGTTTACTTATCAGACATCAGAAAAAATATATATAGCGACATATCGTGTATCATAAAAAAACCTCCTGAAGTATCGTGATACATTTTGCCACATCGCCACCTCTAGCACCATCACTTTCCGAGAGCAAATCTTAGGCTATGTTTTCACCATGGTGAAAGGATAAGGGCTCGGAAATGCTGCCCATGCAGAAGCACCACAACATTCAGACTCAGGAATACAAACAATAATGTGGTTTAAGTTAGAGACTTAACTTTAACTTCCATTTGGAAACTACCACTAGCAAACTACCTAACAAACAGCACCTCTAAGAAGAGGATACGTGAGCTAACGTACGCAATATGTGATCCTTCTATGGTAAAATAACACACCCATGGGTAGAGCTGAGCAAATACGGCAAAATGCATCATTATTGTGATAAAATAACGTACAATGCTTTTCTGAGCGTACCGTGGATATGGTCAGTGCTTAAAACACACCTCCCAACTGCATGTTTTATGAAGAAGAGGGAATAAAATGAGGCACTATTTTGTCAAACGTATCAGAAGCAGAGATATAAAGAATTATCGTGACGATACGTACCGCGATATTATATCTTATCCATATCGCGCACCGGTTATACTAAGGTTTTTGTGAAGTTACACTGAGGTTAGGACATCCAGAGACACATCAAACACTGTCCGCTCTTCAAATCACACTAACCAGGCGTGGAGCTCAATCAGTAGCTGGTAATACATGTTAAAGCAGATTTAACTTACACAGCGTAACGTGGTTAGTTAACGTTATATCTGCCAAACTCCCCGTTAGGACGACGGCAGTGAAGCGCTCAATAAACTGTCACACATCCGATCAGAAAACACAGTAAGAACAGAAAACTCACTATAAATGTGCGATTTTATCAACACACATTATTTCTCAGAACTCAGTCTACAGGCTCAAGCGAAAAAATCCCGGTTTAAGCCCAACACCTAAGTCTTAAGCTGCCGTTTGTTTTCTGAAAGCTTAAATTAAATTTTAAATTACTGAATAAAATCCAGGCTACCGTTGGTCAATAACACTCAGCTAGCCTGCTAACCGGAGCTAACTTGGCAAAACGTTAACCTTTTCGACTAAATACTCGCACCACACAGAGGCAGGGAGCTTGAAAACAACAGTAAGCGGGTTCTAGACTGATTATGAGTGCAATTCGTCTGGAAAATGTCTGACTTTTGTTGTATCTCTCATTGTCATCTCCTCTTCAGCTAACGCGGCTAGCCGCGCCGCTAGGCTAGGCTAAGCTAGCGCTCGGCTCGGCTCGGCTCGGCGCTGAGAAAGAAAGCGGCGCTCGTTACCGGAGAATAAACAAACGTTTATCCGGGATTCCTCACCGTTTCTCGGCAAGGGCTGGGGTCTGGCGCGGTCGGACTCCTCGCAGTTTTTCTACACGAAGTATAAATGTTCCCACCGTTAATCCACACATGCAGAAGTGTTTTCTTCACCCTCATCGGGTTTTCGCCCCCGTTTCACTTTAAGCTACAGAGAGAGAGACTGAACCGCCTCCTTCTCTCTCTCTCTCTCTCTCTCTCTCTCTCATACACACACACACACACACAGTACAAACTCACTCACCTCTCCCCCCCCCTCACTCACTTTCTCTCTTTATTTTTCTTTCGTCCCTTTCACATGTTCTCTCTATTTTTCCATCTCTATTTCATCTTTCTTCTTTTTTCAGTCTCCCCCTTCCTCTCTTTTTGTTCTCGCCTCCCCCCCCCCCCCCCTCTCTCTCTCTCTCTCTCTCTGTGTTTTCTCTCTTTCTCTCGTCTGTTTTGCAGTTTCTGCGGATCTAAAAGCCACATCTGAGCGAGATTTGTGCTGCTTGTTGCTCGCGAGTGCAGTTCAGTCATTAATCACACGGTCAGAGCCAGAACAGCCCAGACTAAAGTCTAAGATAGTACGGCTTGGTCTAAGATCCAGACCAGTTTAGCACTAAGCCTAACTTACTTTACACTAAATCCCAGCATGAAGGGATTAAGACTACAACTCAGCATGATTGTGTACTTAGACTTAACAGCAACCAAGAGAGTCTAAAACACAATTTCGGCTAGCACCCAGTAGGATTTAGACTAAAACCCAGCACAAATTAGAACTAATACCGATACTGATTCACAGTAAAATACAGTAGGATTTAGACTAAAACCCAGCACAAATTAGAACTAATACCGATACTGATTTACAGTAAAATACAGTAGGATTTAGACTAAAACCCAGCACAAATTAGAACTAATACCGATACTGATTCACAGTAAAATACAGTAGGATTTAGACTAAAACCCAGCACAAATTAGAACTAATACCGATACTGATTTACAGTAAAATACAGTAGGATTTAGACTAAAACCCAGCACAAATTAGAACTAATACCGATACTGATTCACAGTAAAATACAGTAGGATTTAGACTAAAACCCAGCACAAATTAGAACTAATACCAATACTGATTTACGGTAAAATACAGTAGGATTTAGACTAAAACCCAGCGCAAATTAGAACTAATACCGATACTAATATACAGTAAAATACAGTAGGATTTAGACTAAAACCCAGCACAAATTAGAACTAATACCGATACTGATTCACAGTAAAATACAGTAGGATTTAGACTAAAACCAAGCACAAATTAGAACTAATACCGATACTGATTCACAGTAAAATACAGTAGGATTTAGACTAAAACCCAGCACAAATTAGAACTAATACCAATACTGATTTACGGTAAAATACAGTAGGATTTAGACTAAAACCCAGCACAAATTAGAACTAATACCGATACTAATATACAGTAAAATACAGTAGGATTTAGACTAAAACCCAGCACAAATTAGAACTAATACCGATACTGATTCACAGTAAAATACAGTAGGATTTAGACTAAAACCCAGCACAAATTAGAACTAATACCGATACTGATTCACGGTAAAATACAGTAGGATTTAGACTAAAACCCAGCACAAATTAGAACTAATACCGATACTGATTTACAGTAAAATACAGTAGGATTTAGACTAAAACCCAGCACAAATTAGAACTAATACCGATACTGATTTACAATAAAAATACAGTAGGATTTAGACTAAAACCCGGCACAAATTAGAACTAATACCGATACTGATTCACAGTAAAATCCAGTAGGATTTAAACTAAAACCCAGCACAAATTAGAACTAATACCGATACTGATTCACAGTAAAATCCAGTAGGATTTAGACTAAAACCCAGCACAAATTAGAACTAATACCGATACTGATTTACAGTAAAATACAGTAGGATTTAGACTAAAACCCAGCACAAATTAGAACTAATACCGATACTGATTTACGGTAAAATACAGTAGGATTTAGACTAAAACCCAGCACAAATTAGCACTAAAACTGATACTGATTTACAGTAAAATCCAGTAGGATTTAGACTAAAACCCAGCACAAATTAGAACTAAAACTGATACTGATTTACAGTAAAATCCAGTAGGATTCAGGTATGATTTAAGACTTAAACTTAGCATGATTTAGACTAAAACACAACATGACAGACATGACACAGCATGGTTTAGACTAAAGCTCTGTATGATTAAGCCTTAAACGTGGCATGATTTAGACTAAAACTCAGCATGATTTAGGACTTAAACTTAGTATGATTTAGTACTAAAACTCAGCATGATTTACACTAAATCTCACCATGATTTAGGACAAACTTAGCATGATTTAGACTAAAATAAAACATGATTTAGATTAAATCTCAGCATGATTTAGGACAAACTTAATTTAGTTTAGTCTAAATCTCGGCATGATTTAGGACTTAAATTTAGCATGATTTAGACTAAAATACAACATGATTTAGACTAAATCTCAGCATGAATTAGGACTTAAACTTAGATTAATTTGGTCTAAATCTCAGCATGATTTAGGACTTAAACTTAACATGATTTAGACTAAAACACAACACGATGTAGACTAAATCTCAGCATGATTAGGACTTAAACTTAGCATGATTTAGAATAAAATACAACACGATTTAGACTTAAACACAATATGATATAGGAGTTAAATGTAGCATGATCTAGACTAAAACATATGATTTAGACTAAAACTCAGCATTATTTAGACAATCTCAGCATGATATAGGACATAAACTTAATTTAATTTAGTCTAAATCTCGGCATGATTTAGGACTTAAATTTAGCATGATTTAGACTAAAATACAACATGATTTAGACTAAATTTCAGCATGAATTAGGACAAACTTAACATGATCTAGACTAAAACATATGATTTAAACTAAAACTCGGCAAGATTTATGATTAAAACACAACTAGAGTAAAACATGTAACATCACCATAACCACACACGCACACACACACACACACACACACACACACTGAAATGGCTCCTGCAGACACCAGTGCAGTGTGTGTTTCCAGGCCGTCCACATCTGGCCTGTTTGAAGCCTGTGGAGACACAAGCTGTGGCTACAGTGGATGAACATTGAAGGATAGTGCTGGGGGGATCCCAGCAGTGCCCAGCATGAGCTCACTGGCTGACCTGTGCTCTTTTTTTTAATGGCCTGAGACCAGCCACCCACGGGCCAGGCCCGACATGCACCCGCTATTGAAGTGCTCCGATTAATCATTCATAAGGTTCCTTATTCGAGCTTCCAGTGGACGCTGTAGGTCAAAGGAACTAATTCATTCTGTCCCTGCGTGTTCGTGCACGTTGCTCGTAGGTTCTTTGGTTTGATCAAGCTGTGGATTTGAATGGTCGCTTCCTGGTGTGATTGTAAACACGTGCGGCTTAGGCTGCTGATTACATGTTTACATTTGTTAGCATCGCTTCAAAGCCAGAAAAACACGTTCAATCTCAGAGAAGATCTTGCAGGCTGATATTTTGACACAGAGAGCAATATTATATCTGAGCCCTGAGGAACTATTCATTATGAGAGTGAAAAAGAGGAGAGAGGTAGAGTGAGAGAGGGATAGAGAGACGGGAGGATTTTCATGTTGACATTTATGACGGATAAGTATGGAGGTAACCTTCAGAAAGCTGGCAAAGGAAAAAATAATCACTTCATTTCCCAGCATGCCTTAGGGCTAATGGATTTCTCTTCATCAGCTAATTCATGGGGCGTCTTCAGAGTTAAGATTCATCAGTAGTGTCACAGTCTAAATATTCCACAGTCAACTGTCAGTGGTATTACAACAAAGTGGAAGCGATTGGGAACGACAGCAACTCAGTAAGGAAATGGTCGGCCTCGTAAAATGACAGGGCGGGGTCAGCGGATACCGAGACGCATAGTGCATAAAGATCACCAACTTTCTGCAGAGTCAATCACTACAGACCTCCATAAATTCATGTGGCCTTCAGATCAGCTCAAGAACAGCGTAGAGAGCTTCATGGAATGGGTTTCCATGGCTGAGCAGCTGCATCCAAGACTTACATCACCAAGCGCAATGCAAAGCGTGGAATGCAGTGGTGTAAAGCGCCGCCACTGGACTCTAGAGCAGTGGAGACGTGTTCTCTGGAGTGACCAATCACGCTCCTCCATCTGGCAAGCCGATGGATGAGTCTGGGTTTGGTGGTTGCCAGGAGTACTTGAGGTACAAGAGGTACTTGTATGACTGCATTGTGCCAAGTGTAAAGTTTGGTGGAGGGGGGATCATGGTGTGGGGTTGTTTTTCAGGAGTTGGGCTCGGCCCCTTAGTTCCAGTGAAAGGAATTCTTCAGCATCAAGAGATTTTGGACAATTTGATGCTCCCAACTTTGTGGGAACAGTTTGGGGACGGCCCCTTCCTGTTCCTACATGACTGCACACCAGTGCACAAAGCAGGTCCATAAAGCCATGGATGAGCGAGTTTGGTGTGGAAGAACTTGACTGGCCTGTACAGAGTCCTGACCTCAACCCAATAGAACACCTTTGGGATGAATTAGAGTGGAGACTGTGAGCCAGGCCTTCTCGTCCAACATCAGTGTCTGACCTCACAAATGCGTTTCTGGAAGAACGGTCAAAAATTCCCATAAACACACTCCTAAACCTTGTGGAAAGACTTCCCAGAAGAGTTGAAGCAGTTACAGCTGCAAAGGGTGGGCCAACATCATATTAAACCCTATGGATTAAGAATGGGAAGTCACTCAAGTTCATATGCGTGTGAAGGCAGACGAGTAAACACTTCTGGCAATATATTGTATATTAAATATTTAATACAGTAATTTCTCCAATATTTCAGCATTTCTGCATAATTAACCGGTCAAGATGTAAACAAAGGCCCAATCCTATTTCACCCCTCGCCCCCACGTTCACATCTAGAGGTAAGGTGTCCTGATTTTTGTCAAGATAGCGTATTAGGGCCTGTTTTCTGTTAATGAAGCAGCTCTTTATCACAACTGAAGGAAATAAAAAACAACCCCCTTTCCCTCTGGTGTGTGAGTGTGTGTGTGTGAGTGTATAGTATGCGTGTGAGGGGGGGCTTTCAGATCAGTCCTTGTGAGTTTAAAGACCTAATCGCTTGCGGAACAAAGATGTTGCAGAGTCTGGCAGTGGTGGCACAGATGCTCCGGTACCTTCTGCCAGATGGCAACAGCAAAAAATGTCCGCGTGAGGGATGGGTTGGGTTGTCCACAATGCTTGTGGCTTTGCGGATACAGCGTGTGGTGTAGAATGTCCATGAGGGAGGGGAGAGAGACCCCAATGATTCTCAGCTGTCCTCACTGTAGGATCTTGTGGTCAGTGGCGGTGCAATTCCCAAACCAGGCAATGATGCAGCTGCTCAGGATGCTCTCCAGAGTCCCCCTGTAGAACATGTTGAGGATGGGAGGGGGGGTGAACCTTCTTCAGTCTCAGCAGGAAGTAGAGGTGCTGCTGGGCTCTCTTGGCTATTGAGTTGGTGTTGAGGGACCAGGTGAGGATCTCTGTGATGTGGACACAGAGGAACTTGGTGCTTCTGCTGATTTGCACAGCAGAACCAGTGATGTTCAGTCGATGGTGGTCACCTCGCACTTTTCGGAAGTTAACAACCATCTCCTTAGTTTTGTCTACATTCAGAGATGGGTTGTTGGTTCCGCAACAGTCTCTTAGCTGCTGCACCTCCTCTCTGTATGCTGACTCATCGTTCTTGCTGATCAGACATGTCATGCCACCACAGTCATGTCATCAGCAAACTTGATGATGTGGTTTGAGCTGTACTTTGCCATACAGTCATGAGTCAGTAGAGTGAACTGCAGAGGACTAAGCACACAGCCCTGAGGGGCACTGGTGCTCAGTGTGGTGGTGCTGGAGATGTTATGTCCTATCCTGACTAACTGAGGTCTCTCAGATAGGAAATCCAGGATCCAGTTACAGAGGGAAGTGTTCAGGCCCAGCAGGCTCAGTTTTCCAATCAGCTGCTGAGGGATGATGCCGTTGAATGCTGAACTGAAGTCTATAAACAGCATTCTGATGTAGATGTCTTTATTGTCTAGGTGGGAGAGAGCCAGGTGGAGTGTGGTGGAGATAGCGTTGTCTGTTGAGCAGTTGGGGTGATTTGCAAATTGCAGTGGGTCCAGTGAAGCAGGGAGCTGGTCTGTAATGTGCCTCATGACAAGCCTCTCGAAGCACTTCATGATGGTGGGAGTAAGTGCAACAAGACTGTAGTCATTGAGGCAGGACACTGGAGACTTCTTCGGCACAGGGATGATGATGGTGGACTGGAAGCATGTTGGAATGACTGCAGATGTAGAATATGTGCATGAGAACATCGGCCAGCTGTTCGGCGCATTCTCTAAGCACTCTGCCTGGTATGCTGTTGGATCCTTGTACTTTTCGTAGGTTGACTCTGTGTAGAGTTCTCCACACATCAGCTGTGGATAGACACAGTACCTGTCCACTTGGAGGAGGATGTGAAGGACGTTTTCCTGAGTCCAACGTCATTTTAAAGTAATTAAAAACATAAGCACTGCTCACTGCTGCTCATCTCATTCTGACTGGACTGTCATGGTAACATTTACTCTAGTACTCCACTCATGCACCTCGTTTTGGATTGGATTAGTTATAGTGAGCATGTAAACAAAGATTTTCTGTCAGATTGTGGAGTAGAGCGAGAATATAAAAACCTCAGTCTTCATCCGTAATCGGAATGTATTCAATCTGACTGGCAAAAATCCTTGCATGTAAACACAACCAATGAATGGATGAGATTCCAAAAAAGTGAATGTTAGCCTGTAAGATGTACATCTTAGCATTGGTTCCAGTCTTTTTGTCACATCAAAACAAATCCTGTTTCCATGTCTTGAGAGTAGATGTTTTAACTTTATTCATTCTGGCTGTGGCCAATTCTAACGTAACTATGTCATGCAGCTGATGTTAAACCAGCAAGCCACTCATTCTTTAGCAATAATACAGCAGGATCCACATGATTTCATTGCTTCACCAGTGGAGATAACAAGGTAGTAACTTTTATCCAGTAATGCCTTTAGTCAGTAACATCCCCACATTCCCACACCATATGCAGAAAAGTTCCCATTTGTTGTTGAGACCAATGGTTGAGGGATGTTGTAAGAAAGCATTTCCGTGGTGTCCAATATAATCTGCATCAGTATTTAAATTGACCAGTTGATGATTGGGGCAGCCATGCTAACTTATGTTACAGCTGTGGGCTAATGACAGGTTGGACAGTGTTGACCAGAGCACTATCATCCTCTACTTTGAGCTACGCCCCGATGAGGATTTTGATCAAGTTCACAGCCAGTTTGTTTCACCCACTTTCAGCCCAAAATACAGGATGAAGAGTGTTACCTCAGTAATTTGTGTCAGTCGGACTGTCTAAATCATCGCACTCGCCTCAAACCGTGTTGGGTTGCTCAGGAATCTCAAATAGTGTTGCTTATGTGGTTTCTCAGAAAAATCTGTACCTTCCAGGGTATAAACGCAGCCACTGTGGTGGTCCCGTAAAGGGTCCCGTAAAGTGAATGCAATGTAATCCGTCTGTTTTCAATTCATTGTTGTGATGTCATGAAATCCAATATATATCCAGCTATTCATCTACAGCACTTTAGCCCCGCCCACTCATGCTGAAGTTATAAGGAGTGTTTCAGCCTAAACTGATTTCTGAATGAGATGCAATGCAGGACAGCCAATCAGAACAGAGCTTTACATATGACATTCTTAAATGCACATTATCAAAAATAGCCTGTTTAATTCTGAGGCATAAAGACAGGTCGGAAAAACAATCACATAAAAAATAGTTATGATTGAAAGTAAATAAAAAATTTATGTTTCTGCTTCATAAAATCCCACTGAACGTTTTAAGTGAAGCTCAAAGAGAAAAATAATAGACAAATATAAGATATGGGCCCTACACTCTTAAATATGGTTCTTCAAGGGTTCTTTAGTAAAAAAGATGATTCTATATAGAACCATGAACACTCAAAAACCCTTTGCATGATTAAAATGTTCTTTGCATCATGAAAGGGTTCTTTAGATTGATGGAAAATGTGCAGGAATGTGCTATAGCTGGCTTTAGGTAGAACCTTTTATAAAGGATTATACAGCACCTAAAAGTGTTCTTCTGTTGTTACAACACAGTTAAAAATGATGGTCCTTCTTTAAAAAAGAAAATGGTTCTATTTAGAACCATGAACACTCAAAAACCCTTTGCATGATTAATGGGTCCTTAGGTTGACGTGCATGAATGTGCTATAGATGGCTCTACATGGAACCTTTTTAAAGGGTTCTATATAGCATCCAAAAGGGTTCTTCTGTTGTTACAAGACTCTTAAACGTGAATTTTTATTGAAGAAATTGGTTCTATATAGAAAAGTTTTTCTGTTGTTGCACTATCAGGCTTGTATCAACAGACAAACCTTTTTGGTACTATATAGAACTTTCAAATAGGTTCTATGTAGAACCGCCTACAGCACATTCTCCATCAATCTGAAGAACCCATTTTTTCCCTTTAATCATGCAAAGTTCATGGTTCTGTACATTGTTTTTATTTGAAAACAGCTTTGGCCACACACACACACTCATTTTCTAAGCTGCTTCTCCCTCAGGGTCGTGGGGGGTGCTGGAGCCTATCCCGGCGGTCATTGGGCGGAAGGCAGGATACACCCTGGACAGGTGAGAGCATCATGTCCTGTGAATGATTTCAATCAAGTCAGTATAACACTGTAATCTGTAATAACATTACATTACAATTCTAACACTCCAAGCGTTTAGTCTGCTGACCGAATGGAAACTCAGTCGAAAAGAAGAACGGTCGGTGATTTGTGATCGTGTGTAAGGGACGGTCACGTGTGGTCGGCTCTGATTGCTGTTTTCTTTCAGTATCGCTTCCTCATATCATGAACAGCATCCCGTGTGTGAGGCAGCACCGTCAGGGCCGCTTCGGACTTGACCTACATTTCCAGCCTCCAAACTGCTCCGTGATGTCAGACGGGTTTGTTTTTCTTCTCTTCTGTTTTTCTTTCTGCTCTGCGTTCTCTCCATCCTGCTGATAGTCCACCCTTCCGCACAACTCTGAGAGGAGGTAAGAGCATGTTTATTTTTTCAGAGCCCCCCCAGAGCCTAAAGTGTCACAGCATAACCCCCCACCATCTCAACCCCAACCCCCTCAACCACCCCAACCCCTTCACCCAGCCTGCCGGGCCCTACGACGGTCCAATTATTCAGCACAGCCATAAAACTGAAGCTCTGACAGCTGCGTGTGAGGCAATTTCACAAGAACATTTAGTCACCAAGTTAATGCTGAGTAATATTAGTGAAATCCAGCATCATAATAGTTCCCAAATGATTAGTATCAGATGATACTGCTGCATTAATAAAGAGCCTGTTCTTCCAGAGTGCCACTCTTCTATATGAAAAGAAACGCCCCTACCACTTAGCCCTTACCCCTTTGTTTTGCGCATTCACGTTTAGGGGGTGGGGTGTCCCAATTTTTGTTGAGATAGAGGGGTAGGGCCAAGTGTTAGGGCTACATGGTCCTCCAAACAGAGTGTTATGAGAAACAAATGGCAAAATGACTGCACAAGCGACCAAAAAACCCACAAATGTGAAAATTTTCTCTGTTAAAAATTCCAATAACCTTTGTATTATCTTAGTTTAATGTCATTTCAATATATTATGGTCATTTTCTTCATAACACACTTTAAAAAACACTAGTAGTTTGCTGATGTCCCAGTAGCTGGCTAAATTCCCTGTTCCACCTTAAATGATGCAGCGGGTACATTCTGGTACCTCCGGCATCACAACTGCTGCTCCATTTAGAGCAGAAGCTGGTGAATATCTGACTTTGGGAGTTAGGGGTGGGTGATAATAAATAATTGCCCCCCTCTTTGAAGGCGTATAATGCCCTAAATGTAACTAAAGCCCAGCAGTGAGGAGCTGAACTTTCCCCTCCTCTGCTGTCCCTGCAGACGGGCCGGGTCGCCTACAGAGCGGCGCTGCTAGCTGTTAATGAAGTGATGCTCTTTTTAATTGAGGGTCCCATTTCAGAGGGGAAGATTTCAACCACTACCCCTTGTAACTCCGTTCCAATGGGCAAAGTGACACTTGAAAACAAGGGGTAGTGGTAAAAATGAAAAATAGCACCAGGCCTTAGTCTTTCAAATCTGATACAGCTTGCTTTGATTGGGCTGTTTTGCTCAATCTCTCTTAAAATGACACCAAAGGGAGCCTCACACAGATTGTAAACATTAACCAGACAGAGAGCACATTTACAGGAAGGAGAGTTATTGTTTACTTAGTTTCTATGGATTTTAAACTGTTCTTTCAAAACAACATGAAGCACCCAGTAAATGACGTGCACTGGAAAAAAGTGGTTGGCTTGAATTGACCTGCTTCAAATGTGTATGTCAGTTCCATGTTAATAATACTTTACATCAGTTCCTGCTGAACGTAAGTTAAATGAACGACAGGAATTGTGTTGATGTGCCATATTTCATTCATCATACATACTTGAATTTAAAACTTCCAGGCCCTGGATATTGTGAGTAAAGTGCACAAAATACATTAAAATATGCCATTTTTTTAGTTCTTATAATATATATAAGAACTAATATAATATAATAATATATATATACCCACCGGCACGGTGGCGTGGTGGGTAGTGCTGTTGCCTCACAGCGAGGAGGGCCTGGGTTCGATTCGCATGCCAGGTGACTGGGGTCCTCTCTGTGTGGAGTCTGCATGTTCTCCCCGTGTCTGCGTGGGTTTCCTCCCACAGTCCAAAGACATGCAGTCAGGCCAACTGGACATGCTAAATTACCCCTGGGTGTGAGTGACTGTCTGTGTCTGTCTGTCTGCCCTGCGATGGACTGGCGACCTGTCCAGGGTGTATCCTGCCTTCCGCCCGAAGACTGCTGGGATAGGCTCCAGCATCCCCCCGCGACCTTGACGGAGAAGCGGCTTAGAAAATGGATGGATGGATGGATATATATATATATATATATATATAAAATGCTCATTATTATTATACATTATAATCACCTAAATTCCCAAGCTTATTATTAAGTTATTAGTCCATGATCATGTGAGAGTAAATGCTTCTGCTTAAAATCCCTTAAAAAAGAAGCTTGAGGGGAAAATAATAATAGAAAAATATAGGATATGGACCCTAATATATACAAAGGTGAATGGATAATCTTCAGCAGAACACTCTTAAAAACGTTCTTCAAGGGTTCTTTAGTAAAGAAAATGGTTCTATATAGAAGTCAAAAAACCCATTGCATGATTAAAAGGTTCTTTGCATCATGAAATGGTTCTTTAGATTGATGGAAATGTGCATGACTGTGCTACGGGTGGTTCTATATAGAACCTTTTCATAAAGTTTCTATTAAACTTTTGCTTCCAACTGCAGTGTCACTTATCGTTACTTGTACTGTTGAGGCGTTTGTTCTTTCCTGCATATTAACAAACGTCTACTGAGTCTACAACAAACGTCTACTGAGTCTACTGCTGAGTCTACTGCTGAGTCTACTGCTGAGTCTACTGCTGAGTCTACTGTTGAGTCTACTGCTGAGTCTACTACTGAGTCTACTGCTGAGTCTACTGCTGAGTCTACTGCTGAGTCTACTGCTGAGTCTACTGTTGAGTCTACTGCTGAGTCTACTGCTGAGTCTACTGTTGAGTCTACTGCTGAGTCTACTGCTGAGTCTACTGTTGAGTCTACTGCTGAGTCTACTACTGAGTCTACTACTGAGTCTACTGCTGAGTCTACTGCTGAGTCTACTGTTGAGTCTACTACTGAGTCTACTGCTGAGTCTACTGCTGAGTCTACTGCTGAGTCTACTGCTGAGTCTACTTCTGAGTCTACTGCTGAGTCTGCTGCTGAGTCTACTGCTGAGTCTACTACTGAGTCTACTGCTGAGTCTACTACTGAGTCTACTGCTGAGTCTACTTCTGAGTCTACTGCTGAGTCTGCTGCTGAGTCTACTGCTGAGTCTACTGCTGAGTCTACTGTTGAGTCTACTGCTGAGTCTACTACTGAGTCTACTGCTGAGTCTACTGCTGAGTCTACTGTTGAGTCTACTGCTGAGTCTACTTCTGAGTCTACTGCTGAGTCTGCTGCTGAGTCTACTGCTGAGTCTACTGCTGAGTCTACTGCTGAGTCTACTGCTGAGTCTACTGTTGAGTCTACTGCTGAGTCTACTGCTGAGTCTACTGTTGAGTCTACTGCTGAGTCTACTACTGAGTCTACTGCTGAGTCTACTGCTGAGTCTACTGCTGAGTCTACTGTTGAGTCTACTGCTGAGTCTACTACTGAGTCTACTGCTGAGTCTACTGCTGAGTCTGCTACTGAGTCTACTGTTGAGTCTACTTCTGAGTCTACTGCTGAGTCTGCTGCTGAGTCTACTGCTGAGTCTACTGTTGAGTCTACTGCTGAGTCTACTACTGAGTCTACTACTGAGTCTACTGCTGAGTCTACTGCTGAGTCTACTACTGAGTCTACTGCTGAGTCTACTGCTGAGTCTACTACTGAGTCTACTGCTGAGTCTACTACTGAGTCTACTGCTGAGTCTACTGCTGAGTCTACTACTGAGTCTACTGCTGAGTCTACTGCTGAGTCTACTTTTAACATTGCTCTATTTGTGCCCTTCATATTTATTTCCTTATTCTCTCTTCTGGCTTTCACTTGGTTCTGTCATGCTGGTTCAGCTTTATTTATTTTAGAATAGGATCCCAAATAGAGAAGAACACAGCCTGACGAATCTCACTTCCTTTTCTGGTACTTTCACTGCAGTTCCATAGAGTACTATAAAGTTTTCATGATCACTCTTTAAAAAAAATTGGTTCTTCAAGGGTTCTTCTTCGGACCTCATTCACCAACTGTTATCAAGAGGAAATTCCTTCTTAAAACCCGCTTAGGCAGTTTTTACGAATATTCTGATTCACCAATGTTTTATTTTGTTGGTAGGTAAGAACAGAGGCTACACTCTAGAGCACAAACGTGAGAGCAGTTCTGTTTAAGACCACATCATAATTCTGACTTAGGCTTTTCTTAAGGTCTTTCTTAAGAACACATTTAAGAGAATACTAAGAAAGATACTGCCGAATGAGGCCTACTGGTCCTATATAGAACCGGGAGCACTCAAAGAACAATGTGAATGCTAAATGGTTCTTTGCATGGTCAAATGTTTTTTTTCAATAATAAAAAAAATCCAGTTCTGTAAGGTTCTTTAAAGAGCCCTTTTAAAAAATCTGACACCAACACGTGTTCTACTGTTGTCATGACTCAAATGGAAATACTTTACTTGGGTAGTCCACTTTAGCTGCTTTGTAGATACTTCATTTACTTTCAAGTTACATTCAAGTAAATTGACCATTATTCGCTTGAACTCTAAACCTGGCCCTAATCCTAACCCTAAACTTAACCTCAACCCAAAAACCTAAACCTAAACCTTCACCCTGGTCCAAATCCTAACCCTAACCCCACTGCTTTTTAGAGTTTTAGCAGATAGTTTGTCAACAATTTGAACATCTGTAGGCAGTGGTGGACAGTAACTAAGTAAATGTAATTAGTTTCTGTACTTTAGTATTTTTGGTGTATCTGTACTGAAGTTTTTCCATTCTGGGCGACTTTTTCCTTTCACTCCACTACATTTCAGAGTCTAATATCCGACTTTTTCCTCCTACATTTTGAGAAATCTGTCGTTCCTTTTGGTTTCTGTGTGTATAAAAACGTAACATGTCAAAACGAAAGAAGCGCAAAGCCAGAGCACCAATCAGGGCCCAGCGGTCACTTTGTTTAGAGCTGGTTTTGACCTGTTGGTCATACCGACCCAGTGCAGCACGCGGTTCAACGTCAGCGCAGCAGCGTAAAACTTTGGGAGAGTCTGTTCAACATAAATGATGAACTAACCTAACTTTGTGTAAATAGAGCTCAATATAGAAATATGTCCACATATGCAGTCGAGACTGACGCGGCTTTTTTCTGAATTTCTACAAACACCATTTCATTTTATAGTAAATGAGTTTGGGCTGGTTTATGTTTATGAACAGACGCCTACAGATCAACATAGTAAAGGAGCTCATCTGTGATCCTGAGTTTAAAGCCAGTTTTTATTCAACTTAAACTTGGAACTAAGTTGTAAATAAATCTGAAACTGACACTTTGCTTGTGTGTAAAAAGTGATTTCAGAGCCACTCGGTTCTCCCTGATGGAAACTGTTTACCTTCAGTGTTTTGTGCTTCTGATCATTTTAATAGACGTCAGCGTCACTAATTAATGACGTTCTATTAAAAGACTGGTTTACCAAGAGAGACGCTGGAGGACTTTCACCTGAAATGAGTTCATGAAGCCAGTCTGGTTATAAAAATGATAACAGGACATCAGAGCCAGAATTACTCTTTTAGTACTTTTACTTGATACTTAAGTACATTTGAAGGGAAATACTTTAGTACTTTTACTCAAGTGGAGGTCTAAAGGGAGGAACTTCTACTTTTACTGGAGGAATATTTTACCTTGGGGGTCTCTACTTTAACTCAAGTGCATGATTTGTGTACTTCATCCACCTCTGTCTGTAGGGAATGTATAGGGAATTAGTGGACTATCTAAATAAAGTGAGACCCTAAATAGAACCATTGTTGCTAACAGTGTACTTTTTATACTCAGTGTATTCTTTTTCTAGGGTACTTTTACTTGAGTCATTACTACAACAAAGTAACACTAAAGTGAGTTTCTCTACCCACCTCTGCTTGGTTTTGGTTCAGTTCCCTTTACTGAACTTACCCCCCTGTCCCAGACTTCCTTTGGAAAACACCCTCAGACAGTTTTAGATGGTGGTTGGATTGTCTGCAAACCAGTGAGGTCGTTTGGCTGGTCAATTCGGAAGGAACAAGGGAAATGGAGAAGACTTCTCACCACAATGTCTTCCTCTTCTGGCTCTCTGTTCTCACACACACACACACACACACACACACACACAATTAGTTTTCGTACTATGTCAGGACATGGGGTGATATATGTAAGCATGTTCCATATATGTTACAATGGCCATTAAGTTCAAGTTATTCATTTTTAGGAGGAGACTGCATATAATTCATTCTACTACTGTAAGAAAGATAAAGGAAAGTAAGTGGAAGAACTGGAAGTTTTTAAACATAAAGAGTTCACATATGGAAAAAATGAGACGCCTAAAAACAATATAAGGCCTGGTAGACCACCAACACTGTCCCCATCAGATAAACAGCACTTAAAGCTTTCAACAGTACTTAGAGCTCCACTCCTGTCCATCCTACTATGCACAGCAAGAGCCATATGTCAACAATGTTCAGTAATTCCTTCTCTGGGCTCGAGCTTATCTGAAATGGACCGATGCTCAATGGAAACATATTGTTGTCTGATGAGTCAACTTTTGAGACTGTTTATGGAAATAATGAACATCGTGTTCTCCAGATCAAAGAACAACAGGACCGTCCAGATTGTTGCCAGTATAAAGTTCAAAATCCAGTAGGTCCAATTTAGTCATCTCCAATTCCACCTGCTAGTTAGGACTCCCCCAATCACACAGTGCTATCAATGCTAGGAGGATGAAGGCTAACACAGGCTTCCTCCGAGACCTGCAAAATGCCACCGTATCTTTTCCAACTGCCACTCACTGCTGAACGCACTCGGAGGAAAGCGCCAACCGCCAGATCTGCTACTTCAGCTAACAGACGCCTGTGCTGACTAGCATTGCCCTCCTACCCACCCAGAGAGAGCGAGGCCAGTTGTGCTCTCTTGGACTCCTGGCTACGGACGGCTGTAGCATCACCAGGGAACTCGCGATCTCTTGATGATAAAGCCAACACTTAGACGGTTGCACCATTCAGGAGCCCTGTGAAGGCGGGATTAACTGTGAAAGATATATATACATTTTGGAGTAGTGGCATCACTAGAGGCTCATAGATAGGAGGCTAAGCCTGTACTGGGGGGTCTGGGGACCTTTGTTCTCCAAGGCCCCAAAATATCTGTTCATCATGAACGCTCAGAATAGCAATTGAGCTAACCACAAGTTCTATACAGAACCATTTGCATAATATACAGAACCATTTGCATAATAAATGGTTGTTTGCATGGTGAAATGGTTCTATATAGAACTTTCCCTATAGTTCTGTAGGGCACCAAAAAGGGTTCTATTGTATACAAGCTAGACATCATAACAATTGAAGAACCCTTTTCAAAATGTCTATATAGAACCATATACAATACATTCTCCATCAACCTGAAAACCATTTCACCATGCAAACAACCATATGAAAAGGTTATATGTAGGTTCAGGGTTCTTCATAGAACCTTTGCCTTTACCAAAGAACTCTTGAAAACCATCTTTTTAAAAATATGTACTTAACAGCATAACATTCATTTGAATGAACCAGTCATTCAGGTGGTCTTTTGCACAGTACTGAATATGTAATAACAATAATAATAATAATAATTATAATAATCCATTTGTATGTAATAATCAATGTGTAATCTAACCAAAATATAAATAGCCTCATGCTTTGAGTTTTAGAAAGAAATACAGAGCTTTTCAAAAAAGCTATTCTTGTACAGCTTTACTTACAGGGAGGACAAAAACCGTATTTCTACCTGCCTTTTGTACACAGTCATAGCATTTTGTTATCCTGTCTTGCCCTGTTCTTGTCTTCCTTTGTTTTCTTTTCCCATGTGCTTTTGCTTTTGTTCTGGTCTTTGTGTTCTCCCTGGACCTGCCTGTCATCTGTCTCACCTGTATGTTGTCTGTAGCTCTGCCCTCTCATTAGTCCCAGGTATTTCTGATTTTTCCATGTGTATTTATACCCCTGGTTGTGTGTACTTTGTGTTTTCTTCATGTCCCTTTATCTTTTGTTTTATTTCTGTCAGAGTATTTTGTCGTAATGTTCCTTATTTGTGGAGTCTCTTTTGTAGTTTCATTTCAATCAGCGTTTTCATCAAATCAAAGGGCTTGCGCATGCATCCTGCCTGCTCAGCTCCCACAATGTTACACACGTCTGTGTCGGCACTCAAGTCGTCCTCCTGCTGGTTTTCTTGCGAGCAAAGCTTTGACTCTCAACTATTGATTTCAAAGCTCTTATATTGGAAGAGAGCCATTAGACTCAAATTAATGGAAGGCAACATCAACAAAGGCTGCAGGGAAATGAAAGAGAAATGAAACAGCAAAGAGAGAGAGAGAGAGAGAGAGAGAGAGAGAGAGAGAGAGATGCTGTTGCTGATACACAGGAACTGAAAGCTGATGATACGGCTGACTGTGTTACTGTCAGAGAAAGTGATGCACTGCATATGAAAAGGAGAAGTAAAAATAAGACCTACCTCATTAAGGACTCATTTATCTCATTAACTCGATTTTTTTTTACACCATCTGAAAATGCCAGCTGCCCTTGGCACTGTATGAACACGTCGTGATGTACAGAGTATTTACACTGACAGCCTTACATTAAGTCTTTTTCACTCATTAGACTAGATAACCAAAAGTCTATAGACACCTGTTTAACCAGCATCTTTTTCTGAAGTGAAGGCTATTAATAGGGATTTTGCTCCCCTTTGCTGCAGTAACAGCCTCTAATCTTCTGGGAAGGCTTTACACTACATACTGGAACACTGCTGCGAGCATTTGATTGGATTCAGCCACAAGAGCATTAGTGAGGTCAGGTACTGATGTTGAACAATTAGTTCTGGACACCCCAATTAATCCCAAAGATATTGGACGGAGCTCCATCACTCCAGAGAACATAGATCCACTGCTCTACAGCCCAGTGCTGGGGCAATAGCGTCCCATTCTATTGGTCAGTGCTTTTCTATGGAGGTTATACAAGCTTTAGGGGCAATTAAACAGTGGTGTTAACAATGAGATTACCATCCATACTTCCATCCATCCGTCCATCTATCGAAAGTAAGTAGTGCTGGGCAATATGATCTGGTTTAGTGTCAGACAAGGTGTCACTTTTTTTTAGCTTTAGTCCTATTGATACAAAACAAACACTTTTTTAAACATTATTGTGCACTATATGGACAAAACTATGTGGACACCCCCAAACGAGCTTGCTGGAAATTTGTGGCAGGAGGAGCTGTTGTTGCTCCTACATGCTTCTATTTCACAACAGTGGCACTTACAGTTGACCAGGGCAGATCTAGCAGGACAGAAATTTCACAAACTGACTCATGGAAAGTGTGGCTTCATATGACAGTGAATGTTAAAAGTCGCTGAGCTCTTCAGTGCGACCCACTGCCAGTGCTTGTTTATAGAGACTGCACGGCTATGTGCTTGATTTTATACACCTGTTAGCAACACCAGAACTTAAGAAAAGTGTCCACATACTTTTAGCCATCTGTCTTTACTGGGTGCCTTGGAATGTTTGAAAAGAAGAGCTTTAAATACACAGAAATTAAATAATCGCTAACTTTTCTTCCTTCAAATGAGAGTTCTGTCTAGCTAATGTTTACAGTCCTGTGTAAGATTCCCTTTGGCGTCATTTTAACAGAAGTGCATAGAACAAAACAATCTTTTAGCAGTACATTAGCAGTACATTCCTTAATGGGTACGCACTGAAATATCATCTGATGCTGCATTTCCATATTAGATACAAAACATCATTTAGAAAATGTATATTTAGAGAATCCTGTGCTATTGAATTTTCTCCGTATCGCCCAGAAGAGCATTTGTAAAAGAGGATGAAATAAGTCATTCAGGGCCTTCATCTCATACATCAGTTGTATAGAGACATTCATCTACGTTCTAACCCACTCATTCAGAAAGCTCCTCATTTCAGTGCTTCCCTTCAAAATTCATCCTGTTTAGCGCAGATCGGTCACTGCTGTCTCCTCCCGTAATCATCACTGTGAGCTGTAATTAAGCTGAAATTGTGGGCTGGCTGTCCCTGGCTCAAAATAGTATTGATTGAAAATCTCATTTTCACTAAAATCGCTCCCCTTAATGCCTGGCCATTCTGAAAAGAGCTGGGAAAAAGGATGTGGGCACAGCCAAACGAGTCCTGCATGATCGCTGAGAAGCAGATGCACGATGACAAACCGGTTTTAAATAGACAGACGCATGCAGCGCTTGTGAGTTTCAGCACATTAATATGACATTTGCAGCTGTAACGTAGCCAGCCAGTTAACAGTCCTTGTAAAATGATAATGAAGTTGTTTTCAAATTAAAATGAAGACCTGTCCTAATTATATTTGTCTGAATTACCAATCTGAATGAAGCAGCACTCACCCACTGCACTCAGCTCTGGTCAGGGATGATCATGACCACCCAAGACCAAGTGTAATTTCCACTCTTTCTGAGGTTTTAGCAAAAAAATGGACCTAATCGCACAATTGTTGGTGAAAACTGCATCACTGCTCTACTTTTATCTCTTTCACGGAAGCCTGTGGGAAGAAAGTGCGTGATACATTCATTTAAAATAGAACATTTCACAAAGGAAAACAAACAAACAAAAAACATACAATTTTCACTGCAATTACGTCTTTAGTCTTTAGACTTTGAGGTTTGAAGTGAATTAATAACAACTGCAGCAAATTAATAGTGAATGAATGGCTGTTTTTGACAGGTTAAATGTGAACTGATGGCACTTATAAGCAATTTATAGCTATATATGACAGGTGTTAATGCATTAATAGCTATTTTTGACAGGTTTGAAGTGAATTAATAGCAAATGAAATATAGTCATTGCTCTGAAGTGAAACAATTCGCAAAGTGAATAAATAACTATTTTTGAAATGTTATAAGTAAATGAATAGTTAGTGAAGTGATTTATTAGCTATTTACCAAAGGTTTAAAGTGCATTAATAGTAAATAAAATGAATTATCAGCTATTGTGGATGGGCTTTAAGAAAGAAAAACACCAAATAATATATATATATATATATATTTGCTAGTGAAGGAGGGCCTGGGTTCGATTCCCTGGCCGGGTGACCGGGGTCCTCTCTGTGTGGAGTTTGCATGTTCTCCCCGTGTCTGCGTGGGTTTCCTCCGGGTTCTCTGGTTTCCTCCCACAGTCCAAAGACATGCAGTCAGGCCAATTGGACATGCTAAATTGCCCCTGTGTGTGAGTGACTGTGTCTGTCTGTCTGCCCTGCGATGGACTGGCGACCCATCCAGGGTGTATCCTGCCTTCCGCCCGAAGACTGCTGGGATAGGCTCCAGCACCCCCCCGCGACCCTGACGGAGAAGCGGCTTAGAAAATGGATGGATGGATGGATGGATGGATATTTGCTAGTGTTGATAGGTGTGAAGAGAATAAAGAGCAAACAAAGTGAAATAAAAGCTCATTTCCACAGATCTGAAGTAAACTGACATTTACATATATATATATAATTTGTTAGCTATTATATGATATAGAATTTATTAGTTATTTTGGACAGATCTGAAGTAAATACCAACTGGAAGAAAGTAATTGCTAAGGTTTGAGATGCATTACCACCAATTGAAGTGAACCTTTGACAGGTTTGAAGTCAGAAAGATCAACAGCACTGGAAAATAAGTCACAGCTGGAGATTATGCAATGAGTGTGTGTGTGTGTGTGTGTGTGTTTGTGTGTGTGTGTGTGTGTGTGCTATATATAGTGACAGTAAAATGGTTTCTACATTAATAGAGAGCTAGAGAGAGTGAAAGAATGTGAAAATGTGTATGGAAATCAGGTGACAGCCTCTCAGAAAGGTCTGAGAAAATGAAGGGAAAAAATAGAAAGTCAAGAGGCAGACTGTCTAAAGTAATATCAGATCTCACTCATCTCTCTCTCGCTCACACACACACTAGCAGTGTGGGGAATGTGTGGTAAGTGTAGTAGAGTGTGTGTATTGAGTAATGTTGGAGATAAATCAGCACACTTGTATGTTTCATCACCACCTTTTCTACACAGAACAGGTTCAGCCTCAGGGCCCACTGCTCTCAGTTCCTATACTTGTGGGTGATTGGCAGTGCTGGACGAAGCACAAAAATCATGTAGTTGAGTTAAAGTAGAGATACCCAAGATGAAATATGACTCCAGTAAAAGAAGAAGTTCCTCCCTTTAGACCTCCACTTGAGTAAAAGTACTACAGTATTTACTTTCAAATGTACTTAAGTATAAAGTAAAAGTACTAAAAGAGTAATTCTGGCTCTGATGTCCTGTTATCATTTTTATAACCAGACTGGCTTCATGAACTCATTTCAGGTGAAAGTCCTCCAGCGTCTCTCTTGGTAAACCAGTCTTTTAATAGAACATCATTAATTAGTGACGCTGACGTCTATTAAAATGATCAGAAGCACAAAACCCTGAAGGTAAACAGTTTCCATCAGGGAGAACCGAGTGGCTCTGAAATCACTTTTTACACACAAGCAAAGTTTCAGTTTCAGATTTATTTACAACTTGGTTCCAAGTTTAAGTTGAATAAAAACTGGCTTTAAACTCAGGATCACAGATGAGCTCCTTTACTATGTTGATCTGTAGGCGTCTGTTCATAAACATAAACCAGCCCAAACTCATTTACTATAAAATGAAATGGTGTTTGTAGAAATTCAGAAAAAAGCCGCGTCAGTCTCGACTGCATATGTGGACATATTTCTATATTGAGCTCTATTTACACAAAGTTAGGTTAGTTCATCATTTATGTTGAACAGACTCTCCCAAAGTTTTACGCTGCTGCGCTGACGTTGAACCGCGTGCTGCACTGGGTCGGTATGACCAACAGGTCAAAACCAGCTCTAAACAAAGTGACCGCTGGGCCCTGATTGGTGCTCTGGCTTTGCGCTTCTTTCATTTTGACATGTTACATTTTTATACACACAGAAACCAAAAGGAACGACAGATTTCTCAAAATGTAGGAGGAAAAAGTCGGATATTAGACTCTGAAATGTAGTGGAGTGAAAGTAAAAAGTCGCCCAAAGTGGAAAAACTTCAAACAGAACTAAAAAAAAAAAACTACTTAAGTACAGTAACGAATTACATTTACTCAGTTACTGTCCACCACTGGTGAGGGAGAGTCGCTAACACTTTGGGTTGCTGTGGGTGGATATATACATCAAAATGTCATATGTCAGTTCATTCTTAAAATGTGGTAACAAACAATTGAACTATTTTTATTCAACAAAAGTAAAAAAAATACTATGATTGAAGCAATGTACTTTGGTACGTAAGAGTACTTCGGTTGAATAAAACTATTGACCCAGTTGTCACAGTATGTGAAATGCTAATAAAAGCAATGATTTGCCAATTCTTATTGCCTGTATTCAATTGGAAACCGTACAAAGGCAAGATATTTAACTAATTAACTTAACACTAAACGTTTCTAAATGTGATCCCTATACCATGCTCCAAAGAAGTTGGTGCAGGAGCATGCTTGCCATTGTTTACCACTGTTCCTTTTAACACCATTCCGTTATCATATGGGAAATCAGGAAACCAATTGTTCTATTTGTGAGTAATTATTTCCCATTCTTGCTGGATGTAGCACTTCAGCTGATCAACAGTCCTGGGTCTCCATTGTGGTATATCGCACTTCAGAGTGTGCCCAACATTTTCAGACAGGCTAGTCTAGCACCTGCACTCTCTTACTACAAAATTATGCTGATGTGTCACATACAGAATGTGGCTTGGCACTGTCTTGCTGAAACAAGCAGGAATGTCCCTGAAAAAGACATCATCTAGATGGCAGCACATGTTGCTCCAAAACGTACCCCTCAGCATAAGCGGTGCCCTCACATAATGCACCGCCACACCATTACAGATGCTGGCTTTTCAACTTTACATTGGTAACAGTTAGGATGATCCTTTTCCTCTTTGGCCTGGAAAACACAACGTCCATTATTTCCAAAAACAATCTGAAAGGTGCACTCATCAGAACACATTACACATTTCCACTTGGCGTTAGTCTATCTCAGATGAGGTTTAGCCCAGAGAAGTCGGCAGTGTTTCTGGATGCTGTTGATATCGGCTTCCAGTTTGTGTGGTAAGGTCTTAACTTGCATTTGTAGATACAGTCACAAACTGCTACTGATTAAGATTTTCCAAAGTATCTGCAAGCACATGTGGTTATACCCATTACAGTAGCATATCAGTCGTTAATGCAGTGCTGTCATGACTGAGTCAGGTTTGCATACGAGTTTAAATTAATAACTGGTCATCCCGCATCTTGCATCACATATCTTTGGACAGAATGACCAAGGAGTTCTTGAAAAAAGACTGTAAGATCATGATGGAAACATGTAGCTCTTGGGATGAATAACAATTCAGTATTGCTGGAATTCAGCATCAGGTGGGCTGCCATCCATGAAGAGATGTCAGCCAAACATGCTGAGAATGTCAGAAGGTGGGAGGGAAAGGATTAGTTGGGTGCCATCTGCATAGCAGTGATGGGAGAAGCCAGAAGAGGATATTACATCACCAAGAGAGCGAGTTGAGTGCATGTGCATGCTCTCATTTATTCTCAGTACTTAATGCTGCTGAGAACATGCTAGCTAGCTAACAATCCAGAGCAGTAGGAAACATTCAGACTGCACCTGTAATTACAGTTCAAATGGTCACCTTGAATTGTGAGAGTCCTGTGGCAGCATGAACCTGGGACCTTCGACATACAGGGTGGAGTTCTACAGACAGCATTCATATCACCTGAAGATGGATAGTAATGGTTAAAATTACTATACTTAAAAATACCATATTTAAAATACCTATAAATTACCTTTAAAATATATAATATATAATATAAATACCTTTAAAATACATAAAATACCATATTTAGCTGAGCAGGTTAACAGGAACTTAGTGGCTAGCATTAGTTTTTAGCACATTCTGTGGATGCTAAGCCATAGCTACACTGCCCAGTTTCGGACTGTCACCTTTCAACACCAATTCAGCGATGAGGTATTGAACGACAATTTTTTTTTTCAATGCTAGCATACTACGTAGCTATTTAGCGAACTAGATAAGTAGTAAAGTTGATTGGCCAATACCCATCATGGTAAGCCATCAGTTGTTGTCGTAACTATGCAAGCAAATTTGGAGTCAGCAGTAGTGTTGTAGTGCTGTGTTTAAAATGTCATTTGTCTTTCTGATTATGGTAGTGGGGGCACTTCAAATAACTCGCAATGAAGCTACCGTGATGTCTAGTTGGTGGTTATGGTAACCTCATTACGCCAGTGTCTCTGGGTCATAATGCTACCTAAGGCCCTCTCAACCGGTATACACCCCCTCACCTTTCCACCCCAACACACCCAGCTGTGGCAGTAAGCTTTAGCTTAGGACACTTGACGGTTTAGGTGCTTAAGTTTACTGGTGTTGTTTTTCCTCGACACTGCTGTGTAACTTATATCACCAGCTGTCTGATTTTAACTCAGCTATGTGAGCTTTACTGAGGTAATATTGTGCCTGTCTCGAGAGGACGCATGCTTTGCAGTGTTGGCACGTTTCATTTGAAAGCTGCTTTGGAATAGGCAGGCATGATAATGACTGGTGTCAGCAGTAGGCTATAGCTGGATGTCAAGGCATTGTGGGACACAGCATACTTGAATATATGTATATATATAAAGTTGTGCAGTATATCTCAAAAAATAAAGAATAGCCATTTTACCCAAACATAAAACTATATACCTGAAATCTTAGCATGTAGTGGAATTAGTTATCTCTCATTCTCTCTTTCACACACACACACACACACACAGTCTCATTTTGGCAAGCACACACAGATGGCCCCTTTGAGTTCCTGCATATTTGAGATTCCAGCACATATTCCGCTGTCTGCCTGTTTCTGAACTTCATCCAGCTCACTCTTTCCCTCCAATTCCTGCTCTTCTTTCAGTCTTGCGCACATGCAGAGAGAGACTTCTGCAGACCACCGAGTCAGCTCCTCCACATCAAGAAAACCCTGCTGTCTTACTCTATGGATTAGTTTCTTCACAGATGTACACTTTCCGTCTGCCAAAACCAAGGGCCAAAGGGGGACGAAGCTCTACAGAAAGGCTTTTCTCCATTTCCTTTGTTTCCCTATAATGCTGCACGCCAAGAAATCCCATGATAGAAATGTATGATGGGAAACTGGCATGATAATTCTGAAGAGTGCAGGGACTTTCCTGCACATTTGTTACATATGTCACAGTTAATTCATCTCCACTCAAAAATTATGTATATTAAATATGACAATATAGTATAGCACAGAATGGAAAGGCAGGAATAGTTTGCTCAGGTCTTATAGCATTATAGAGTTTGGTATGCTAATGTGTAGTATACAATAGTGTGGTCTGGTAAAGTATATTCTGGTATGGTATTACAAAGTATAACATAGTATGGTGCCATATAATACAGCCTAGTAGGTCTAGGATGACAGGGTATTTTGTGGTATAGTACAGTATGGTAGCGTCTACTGTATTATAGTATACTGTAGTATGGTATGGCAAGCTATGATATAGCAGTACCATATCGAAGCTGTCCAGTGAAAAACATGTATCTCCATTTTTTGCGATTTTTACTTTTCTGCATCATTTGAGCTCAGCAGTTGTCCTTTACATTTATGATGATTGGACCAATAGAAATTCTCCAGAACTGCTTAGAATAAAATCTCTTTCCATTGATGAAGAAATAAAAAAAAATGTATTTGCTCTCTTCTGCAAAGTTACTATTGAGTGGAGATATTTGTTTTTCTTTGGACAGTAACTATATGGTTGTATATAGTAGCATATATTAGCATATGGCAAGTAAAAGTATAGTGTGCTATAGCAAGGTATACAGTCACCTGGAATAGTAGGGTATAGTATGTTATGAAAGGTATAGTACAGTATAGTTTGGTACTGAGTCATATGGTAGGGTATAGTATGTTATGATAGGTATACTACAGTATAGTACAATATTGAGTGGTATGGGTGGTATGGTAAGGTATAGTATGTTAGGTATAGTACAGTATATTATGGTACTGAGTCGTTGGTAAGGTATAGTATGGTACTGAGTCGTACGGTAGGGTATAGCATGTTATGCTAGGTGTAGTACAGTATCATACGGTACTGAGTGATATGGTAGGGTATAGTATGTTATGATAGGTATAGTATTGTATAGTATAGTATGGTACTGAGTCATATGGTTGGATATAGTATGTTATGATAGGTATAGTATTATATAGTATAGTATGGTACTGAGTCATATGGTTGGATATAGTATGTTATGATAGGTATAGTATTATATAGTATAGTATGGTACTGAGTCATATGGTTGGGTATAGTATGTTATGATAGGTATAGTATTGTATAGTATAGTATGGTACTGAGTCATATGGTTGGGTATAGTATGTTATGATAGGTATAGTATTGTATAGTATAGTATGGTACTGAGTCATATGGTTGGGTATAGTATGTTATGATAGGTATAGCATTGTATAGTATAGTATGGTACTGAGTCATATGGTAGGGTATAGTATGGTACGTAGTGATATAATACGGTATAGTGTGTTATGATAGGTATAGAATGGTACTGGGTGGTATGGTAGGGTATAGTACATTATGATAGATATAGTATAGTATAGTATAGTATAGTATAGTATAGTATAGTATAGTATAGTATAGTATAGTACTGAGTGGCATAGTAGGGTATAGGCTGTTATAAGAGGGACAGTACAGTACAATATGGTACTGAGTAGGGTATAGTATGATAGGGTTTAGCGTACTATGGTATGGTATGGCAAGTTATAATGCATTAAGGTGTGGTATTCTACAGTTAAGGTTTGCTGTGGTATAGTGTGGTATAATATGATATTATAATGTATAGTATGGTGTACCCTACTACCATGCCATATCATACTAAAGTGCACTATGTCATACATTGCTATACTATATCATGGTATATTACATCATTTAATAGTTTGACTTTGCACCCCTGTTACTGTCATGAATGTGGGTACAGCCTCCTAAAGAGCGTCACGGAGGGAGACAGTTAAAATACCATGAGGAAGAACCACTAATAGGAACGAAACTCAAAAGTAAAATCTCCATAAGAACATGACAAAGAACCACTGAGAGGCCTGGTCCGCTCGGCTTGCGTGCTGGGTAATCCAGCCGTAAACACACACACACACACACACAGAAAGAGAAACCACACACACTGATCCCTTCACTTAGATGCAATTGAAGTACCATGACAAAATTTGGCAGCCCTGCCTCTCGGTCATGGCTTTCCACATCAGACCATCTGTTGGTTTGTGTGCGAGTGTGTATGCCTAGTATACGAAAACCCAACATGGCACCCAGCCAGCGCTGCAGTTGTTCCACTTGTGTCCTCAAAGGACTGTAATACAAGCCTGCTTTGACGTTACAAGTACTCTCATTACTCAAACGCATTTCTTCCTGTAACAGCGCTTTATTTAGTGTAATTAAATCATGGTAGTTTTATGTTTACTCCGCTTTCCATCACTAGAGTTTAATGTATGAGCCACCACCTTTCTAAAAGCATTAAAGTGGCTATTGCTGTTTTTCATTCCTGTAAATATGTTTTTATTTTACTTTAACTGGCATTTAGCACCACAAAAAGACATTAAATGTTTGTATTCACCTTTCATACAGTCATTTTAACCGGTGTCCCAGATTTTATGCAGTCCTGGTACCCAGATCTGTGTCCCAATAAAAAGAACATCCCACTTATCATCACTTAAAAGGAAGTTGTATCATCTTGTAGTTTTCTGCAAAGTGGCCTTCAGACGAGTAAATATTCTCATTCTGTTTTCTCTATTTACAAACAGAACATTGATTTGTCTGCATTAGTAAAGCTTCAACCCTCTTACCAAAATTACTGTTAGAAAAAAATAGATATTTCTAGGTTGTAATTCACGTAAACTAAATTATGGAGCCCTGCTGGTGACATCCCATACAGAGGAAAATAATGCATGGCCATGCCTTATTAATGCATGGAAACAAGATCCTAATGCGTGGCCACAACTTAGTAAGGTGTGGGAATGAGATAATTAAGTCGTGGCCAGGCAGTAGGATTTTATTCCCATGCCTTACTAACTTACAACTTAATTATCCTGTTCCCATGCCTTACTAAGTCATGGCCACACATTACTCTATTTATACAGGATGTCACCAGCAGGGCTCCATACTAAATGGTTATTAGTTAAGCAACAGAACACGAGAGGGAGGGTTATTGAGAAATAACATCACGGCTGTGATTTGGCGATAACACACGACCTCCAGTGTTCTGTTGCTTTTATACAACAGATAAAATAAATACAGTAAGAAATTAATAAACTGGCCCTGAACGCGGCGTTTAATATGTTTAATCTTCAGCTCCTTCCGCCAGATTATAGTTCCTTAACGAGCAGCTTGTTGCTACGTCAGAGTAACGAGCTCCGCCCACTCGCTGCACAGCTGGCAGTTCGTTCTCCAGCTCCTTACACTAAATTCCCAAACTGTCGTCACCACTGAGCAGCTTTTCTGTTTTTATTGGGTCAGTTTTATGGCTCAGTCTGATTTGGTCAGACTCTGAAGATATCAGACATGGTACTGGGTTCATTTCTGGCTGATTCCAGGTTGTTTAGCTGTTCTTCTGTCACAGCTGCGACTGAAAAGCTGCTCAGTGACCATGACAGTTTGGGAATTTAGTTTAGTCTCATCTTCAGAGTCGGACCAGATCTTAAAAGTGTCCATTTTCTGTTTGTGGCAAAGTAAGAAGTAAAACCGTTCAAATGTCTTGAGCGTCTCCTACAGCTGTCAAAGTCGTTGATTAGCAACGGCGTCTCAGCGGAGTGATACAGTGTTTGTGAAAAACCTGTGAAGTTATGGTGAAAGAACAGTACGGTTAAAACACTGCTCAGCCAATCAGCTCGCGCGGCCGGAACCAACTGTTGCATAATAGTTGATAACATTGCACCTGGATTCACACAGTCATGCTAATCTCTCGAGGCTGATTGGAATTGTTCAAATTTTCATTCCCCTCTTAAAAACCTGCATTTTCATGCTTTCATTCGTCCAGGCATCTAAACTTACCTGCTCCCTTGAGGTGGAGTGGGAAGTGAAGCTGTCTTCAGCTTCCTCTAAGCTCTATCTTCTGTACGAGTCTCAGTTACAAGCAAATCAGAGCCATATCACTTGAGGTGAGGGTCGTTGGCTTAACCCCTAAATTACTACAGATCTACACTTGAATGTAATATAGTTGGAACATTCTTGTGCTTATATTCATTAGTTTATATGTTAGCTCACAGTAAGCTGCCCACCAGGATTTCTGCTGATCACCTCCTCGAATGTAGTCAATCGGACATGTTTAGTGTCTGAAGTTTGCTTCTTTACTTTGCACTGGAGCTGCAAGGCTAATGCAGCAAAATGCAGGCCTAAACCGCACTATACTTGCCTGAAATTTCATCAGGTTGTTAAATAATCTCAAACAGACTTGCTTATGTGCTCTCTGACACTCTACGACACTGTTATCTACACACAAACTTTCACAGATATGTATCTATAAAAACGGTCTGTGACAATAAACTTCAGGACAGAGTACAATCAGGCAGAACTGCACTCTCAGCCCAACAGCTGTTTGATATTCATAAAGGCTTAAAGGCAGCGTCCCAGTTCACAGTCGAAGGTTGAACATTAGTCGAGTCTGTTTTCCCTTACAGGAACTTGCCTGAGGACATGAGAGGGGAGCGTCTGAAGGGAGAGGGAGAGAGAGAGAGAGAGGATTGAGCGCTCTTTAGATTAGGAAAAGGATATGCATCAGAGGACACACATTAAAGCGCTCACACACACGCCATAACTCTGGGGGGATGCGGAGACAGCGTCCAGCGGGGAAGCGGGGGAAACCAGGACACTGCTTTAATGTCTGAAGATGGATGGAGATCCCTGTTTTTCATAAATAGAGCTGACGGGTGTGTAAGTTATTGTAGATGGCCGGGCTGTGATTTGTTTAAGGTATCCTGAATAGTTGTGTGGTTACAGATTGAGGGTCTCACCGGGGTCCAGGGCGAAGTCGACTTGGAGGAACTGAGCGCAGCTCCAAAGTGCAGTTAAGAAGAGCTGAACTCTGCCAAGCAAAATACAGAGCAACCTCAGATAAGAACACACTGCAGTTTAATACTGAGATACTTCAGCAGGAGGAATGAGAGAGACAGAGAGAGAGAGAGAGAGAGTGAGAGAGAAAGAGAGAGAGAGAGAGAGAGAGAGAGTGAGAGAGAGAGAGTGAGAGACAGAGAGAGAGAGAGAGTGAGAGAGAGAGAGAGAGAGAGAGAGAGTGTGAGAGTGAGAGAGAGAGAGTGAGAGAGAGAGAGTGAGAGAGAGAGAGAGAGAGAGAGAGAGAGTGTGAGAGTGAGAGAGAGAGTGAGAGAGAAAGAGAGAGAGAGAGAGAGAGAGTGAGAGAGAAAGAGAGAGAGAGAGAGAGAGTGAGAGAGAAAGAGAGAGAGAGAGTGAGAGAGAGAGAGTGAGAGAGAGAGTGAGAGAGAGAGAGAGAGAGAGAGAGAGAGAGAGAGAGTGAGAGAGAAAGAGAGAGAGAGAGAGAGAGAGAGAGAGTGAGAGAGAGAGAGTGAGAGAGACAGAGAGAGAGAGAGAGTGAGAGAGAGAGTGAGAGAGTGAGAGAGAGAGAGTGAGAGAGAGAGAGAGTGTGAGAGTGAGAGAGAGAGTGAGAGAGAGGGAGAAAGAGAGAGTGAGAGAGAAAGAAAGAGGAAGAGCAAGAATGGGAGGGAGTGAGAAAGGAGGGAGAGAATTTGAGAGAGAGAGAAGAGAGAAAGGAAGAGAATGAGAGAAAGAGGGAGAAAGAAAGATAAATAGTAGGAGATGAAGTATGGAAAGAGAGGGGCACTGAACAAAAGGAAGAAAAAAGAGTAAGAAAGGGAAAGATGGAGATTGAGGAGGATAGAGCAGAGAAAGAGGAGAGAAAAAAGAATGAGAAAGACAGAGAATTGATGAAGACGGAGAGGGAAAAGAGTGGGAAAGAGAAAGACAAGAGTAAGAGACTAATGAAATAGAACGATGGAGAGAGAAAAAAGTATGAAAAGAAAAATAGAGGGAGAGAAACACGGGAAGAAATGAAGGAGATTAAAAGAGAAAGAGAAAGTGAGAAAAACGAGAGAGAAACTACAGGCAGAGTGCCCAAAAGGGGAGAGAAAGAAAAGAATAAGAACGACAGAGACGGGATAAAGAGAGACAAACAAAGAAATAAAGAAGAGAAACAGTGAGAGATAGAGAGGAAGAAAGGAAAAGAGAAAGGGGAGAGAGAGGATGAAGAAGGGAGACAAATGTAAGAGTAAGGGAGTGAGAATAGGAGGAATGGAAGAGAAAGGAATGAGACTGAAAGAGAGAATGAGAAAAAAGTGAGAAAGAGATGAAAGAGAGAGGGAGGAAAAGAGTGAGGCCGAGATGGGGCGAGTGAGAGGTTGTAGAGTGCATTAGAGGGTGTGAGGGTGGAAAAGGAAAAAAGAAAAAGAAGAGAGCGATAACAAGGGGGGAGAGAGAGAGAACTTGAGAGAGAGAGAGAATTTGAGAGAGAAAGGAAGAGAATGAGAGAGAGAGAGAGAGGGGAGGAGAGAGTGAGAGGGAGGGACAGGGAGAGGGAGACAGAAAGAGATGGAGAGAGAGCTAGAGAGAAAGAGGGAGAGGGGGAGAGAGAGAGAGAGAAAGAAAGGGAGAGAGACTAAAGGAGAGAGAGAGAGAGAGGGGTTGTAGGGTGCATTAGAGAGTGGGAGGGAGAGAGAGAGGGCGAGAGAGGTTGGGCTAGTGTGGACGGTCATAAATAAAGGTAATGAAATGGCCGTGCTGTGGGAGGCTGGGTCGAGCCTTTAGCCTGATTTATTCTGATTGTGTCCCTACACACAGCAGGACCATCCATTACCTCTCCCCCACTCTTAGATTGGATTTCTCCATCTCTCTCTCTCTCTCTCTCTCTCTCTCTCTCTCTCTCTAATGCACAGATGTGCAGACATGCATCTTCTCGCTGATAAAAGAAACACAGACTAAAAAGGTGTTGCTCTCAGGGGCCACAGGTCATACCCACACGCCCCCGCACTCTTCTCTCTGTGCTGTGTGAGTAGTCAACATGGTAAACGCTCTTTCCTGCTTGGCAGTGTTACAAAGGGGGTACGTTTTACATCTATGTGCTACATGTCTATTTATACAGTACCGTGTAAATGTCAGAGACCACCTTTCACTTACCCAACCTCGACAAAACGTCTATCAAGCACATTTTTACTGTCAGTGTTTTCAGTGTTTATTGTGCCCACTCTTTACCTTCAGTACAGCTTCTTCCCTTTTCAGGAGGAGGTTTTTCAGAGGAATCTGCAGGCTCACCTCCACAGCTCAGTCTCGGAAGCTGGTTGATCATTTTCTGATGTGATCTAACAGATTCAGCAGTGTTGAGGTCTGGACTCTGGGGTGGTCAGTCTGTAGCTTCTTTGTTTGGTGTGTCCGTCTTCTTTTCTCAGTGAGGCTTCCTGAACAGCTACACATCCTTTCAAGACCCATAGCACTGAGTGGTCTTCTCACAGTGGAAGGATGAACATTATATATACCATGCGATTCCATACCATACAATATCATTCTATGGTACACTATATGTACCATACTGTATACTATATAGTACAGTCTATATTATATATTAGTCTATATATTATATACTGTACTGTACATATGCATGCCACATTATACTATTGGACATGATGCAACACAATACTATGCAATACCATATTACACCCTTTACACCATACACTATAAATGCTATATGGTACACTCTATATAATCATGATATACTCCATGTACCATATACTCTACTATGTACAAATACATATCACTACATGACTACACTACACTATATCATGCCATACTATATCATAATAATTAACATACTATACTATGCTGTACTATTCTAGGCTGTGCTACACCATATATACTGTATACTTTATTATACAATACCATACTAAATTACAGTAATTTACATCATAAGTATGAACAATATTTTTAGGTAGCGAACATTATGTTATGGTAGCAAACATGTATGGTATGTTACATTACAGTAACATACCATACTACACTGTACTACACTGTAATGTACTATACCTTACCTCACTATATTATAATATACTATAACAGGCAATGATGCAATACAATCCCATACCATTCTACAGTGCACTCTATATACTCTATATACTGCAAAGTATACTCTATATACTATATACTCTACTATATGTGAATACTCACATCACATCACCACACTATACCATGCCATTCTATGTCCTAATGTACTGTACCACAGTTTGTACACTGTAACATACTATACTCCACTACAGTATGTTGTATCATGAATATTGTAGATTTTATTATACAATACCATACTGAAATATTGTAATTTTATTTCAAAACAGTTCATACAATGTGGAGCTGGCCAGGAGAAAGTAAGAATTATATTTTCAGGTAACATACATTACATTAACGTACCATACTACAATGTACTGCGCTGTAATGCAGTATACCAAACTACACCATACCATAATATACAGTAGTATATAATACAATACCATTCTACAGTGCACCACATATATTATAGTATACTCTATATACTGCAAAGTATACTCTATATACTATGTAAATACTATACACTCTGTAGGAATACAATACTATACAAATACTATAGCACTACATCATTACACTACACTATACCATGCCTTACTATATCATACTATACTACACGTTGCACACTTTAACATACTATACTATACCATACTATATTATACTATAACACTACATCACTACACAATATAATGCCATACTATCATAATATACTATACCACAAGCTTGAATATACTGTACTAAGCTAGTAAAGTAGACAGACAGACAGACAGACAGACAGATACTTAATTGATCCCAAAGGACATTTAGCAGCCAGTACTGACACAACACAGGACAGTAATAGTAATAAGGGTGTAAACAATGCTATACTATATTGAACTGTATGTATTGTATACTTTACTGTACTGTTCCACAATACCATATAATAATTTATATGACAACAGTCCATGCCATTTAGAGCTGGCCAGGAGAAAGTAAGAGTGAAATCTGCAGGTAACTGTATCTCCTTGTTGTGGAGATTTCAGACTGACGTGCTGAGGCTCCAGAGAGAGGGGGATTATGAAACGTTATGAGTGAAACAGAGAGGCTTGTTGTGTTAATGACTAAGTGCTTTCCTTGGCTTCTAACTCAGGTACCTGCCATTAGCCCTTTGCCCAAATGAGGCTTCAACTGCTGAGGCCCATTATTTCTGCCGGAACTGCGCCCCCCACCCCTCCCAGCTCTCAGCGGCTCTGCTCACGCTGTGTGTAATTACACCGGAGTGATCCGAAAGGAGCCGGCTTATCCAGAGAGCGGCGAGGTGGCAGAGAGATGAAAAAATGTGGAGAGGAAGAGCGGGAGGAGGAAAAAATAGAACACCTTAAAAGCCTTTCAGAGGGGTCTCCATCACAGCAGCCTGGAGCACTACAGACGGATGAGTGGGCGCCTTTGGGGGGGGGGTGGAGAGAGCAGAAGAGGGAGAGAGACGGACAGAAAAAGACAGAAAGAGAGAAAAATGTGAAAAAAAACTAACAGCGAAAAGGAGAAAGAGCGAGAGAGAAAATGGGGGACCCCTCAAGGCCTTCTACGCCTTCAGAGAAGACCTAAAAAATCCATAAAATAAAAATACTTGCGGGTTATTTTTATTTTATTTTATTTATTTATTTTTTAATTTAATATAATCACTGTGCTTGTTGTATTTAGACACTAATAGTAATTCTCTCATGTCGTTGTTAAGTTTTAGTCCAAAATAAAAGATTATTGGAACAGTCAGCAGAAAATGATCAAATCCGAATGTTTTTTCTTGTGGTCTCAGTGGATGCAGCCAAGCGAGCCCTCTCATGGGTCTGGTCTTCAGGACTGGACTGTAGGCCTTACGTTAAGTTCACGACAAAGTGTAAACTGGAAAGTTTTCCGACTTCCAAGCAGGAAAACTCTATTTGAACATCTCTTGAAGTGGTAATTGCCACACGGAAAGTCTCTCAAGGACTTGCTAATGTGCTAATCTGTGACATCATGTCAACATGGCAGCGCTAACAGAACAGGAAGCCGTAGCGTGTTTTAAGTGTTTTCAACAGACTTCAGCCGTAGATCATCACAGCCGTAGATCACACACAACCTTAAGTGTTCTACTGCTTTCATACAACAGTTAAATAAAGTAGGAAATGAATAAACTGGGCCATGAACATGGTGTTTCTTAACAAGCAGCTTGTTGCTAGGTCAGAGTAATGAACTCCGCTCACTCACTGCACAGCCGGCAGTTCGTTCTCCAGCTCCAAACACACCACTGAGCAACTTCTCTGTTTTTATTGCTGCAGTTTTATGGTTCAGTCTGATTTGGTCTGACTCTGAAGATCAAACTGCACGTTTGGCGAATGGTGTTGGGTTCATTTCTGGCTGATTCCAGGTTGTTTAGCTGTTCTTCTGTGACTGAAAAGCTGCTCAGTGGTGACGACAGTTTGGGAATTTAGTGTCGTCTCATCTTCAGAGTCGGACCAAATCAACTGTTGGTCAAATGTGGTCTTAACAGTGTCCGTCTTCTCTTTATGCGCAAAGTAAGAAGTAAAAACTTTTAAATGGCTTGAGCGTCTCCTACAGCTGTCAAAGTCGTTGCTTAGCAACGGCGTTGCAGCGGAGTGATACAGTGTTTGTGAAAAACCTGTGATGTTATGGTGAAATAAAAGCATGGTTAGAACGCTTCTCAGCCAAACAGCTTGTGTGGCCAGAACTAACTGTTGTGTGATGATAAACAGAGGGTGAATACTGGGATAATTAGGATGTTAAGCTCTTCTGTATATTTCTCTTCTGTCCTCACGCACCTGAGGTTGTTACAAATGCTTTTAAGTGGGAAACAGGAGATTCCGAACTGGAAAATTCTGAGCTCCCAGTCATTATGGACACAATTTGATGAATTAGATAAACTACCAGCATAATTAAGAAGTGAGAGGAATCACACATTGTTTTCTCATCTCACTTTGGGAGAAGTATTGTGACTTTAGGCCTTTTGTAAGGTAAAATATATGTTACAATCATAGCACAAATACTTGCTTTAATATACAGTAATACGGTCATAATCAGATTTCTGCTGTAATCTGATGATTATTAGTTGGTCATGGAAATAGCACCCTCTGATTTCTTAGATTAGAATGAGGTCTGCTGGAGCGAGCTGGATTTTAGCTCAGTAATCAAGTTTCTCAACGTGATCTCTTACTCTGATTTCTTTCCGATTTCTCAGTCTGAGCATGTGTGAAAACAGTCGGCAGTACCGGAAATAAGTTTAACACAGCGAGACGCAGCAAAACACTTTCGGAGCGTATTTGAAACCAAATATATGATTGATCAAAGTTACAAAAAAGCTGCAGCATGAAGTTCAAGTTTAATGCAACGTTTATGTCACGTCTTCTGTGAGTTTATTGGTTGGTTGCAAAGCAGAAATCCGTTTACTGTCTCATTCGTGTAGACCTGGAGTTTAATGTAAAAACGTTGATCAGATTACTGACAAAATCTGATTTTCTGCAGTTATCAGATTATTAAGTGCACGTAAACGCACTCAGTGTTTTATGTAAATAGTTTATTGTTACCGGCAAGAATCTCATTTTTCTCTATCACTTTTCTGCCCTGGTTTTTGACATTATAGCCCCAACTTCCAACTTAAGGCCTAGCTCTGGTAGTCACTGATCACCACTGAGAGATAGAGAGAGAGAGAGAGAGAGAGAGAGAGAGAGAGAGATAGATAGAGAGAGAGAGAGAGAGAGAGAGAGAGAGAGAGAGATAGAGAGAGAGAGAGAGAGAGAGAGAGACAGAGAGAGACAGAGAATGAGAGAGAATCGTGTGAATGAATGCAGTGCGCTGCAGTATAATGATTTGAGCCTCTCTCTCTCTCTGAGGAGCAGTTATTGCTGTTTGTCGTACTCTTTCACTGTGAGTATTGTATGAGTCAGTATACATTAGAGAGGGGAAAGAGAGAGAGAGAGAGAGAGGAAGAGCGAGAATGGGAGAGAGTGAGAAAGGAGGGAGAGAATTTGAGAGAGAGAGAAGAGAGAAAGGAAGAGAATAAAAGAGTTATTTATATATTCTGCTGTTGCTAGACAGAGATACAGGCTCGTAACAATAAGCTCTGAGCTGATATTCTCTCAAACAGTCCAGCAGTGGGTGTTTTTCAGGGTGTTTCACTGTTACAGTTTTATCTCGAGGACACTTCAAATATCAAAGCAGCAGAACTCTTTCAGTGAATATCTGCTGGTGCAGCTTTTTCAGAGATGGAGTGAAGTGGACCAGTGTTATGTATGATTATCTCTCACTGTAAGAGGGTTTGCATTCACCGGCCACTTTATCAGAAACCCCTCTCTTAGAGCTCTGTCTTCCTGGTGTACAGTTACAGACTATAGTTTATTTGCTGATGTACAGTTTGCATTAGCCATCCTCTAGTCCTTCATTTATGGTCAGGTTTGGGTGGCAGACCACAATACCATAAAATATTAATATTTTATATAAAATATGAATATTGTTAATATGCAGTTATAGCATATAAATAAAAAGGCAACAGTATTTTGTTGTTTAATAGTGAGCACATATTCATCTATATTGCAAACCTCTGATCTTAGAGGTGGCACTTAGATAGTTAGCCTTTTTATGTGTTAATGTGTTATAACTGCTTATGTATGCTTTTAAGATGTTGACTGTTAATAACTATTAATAAACTAATATTAAACCATCCATAAACTTAAAAGATTAGTTTTATTCTATGGTATTGATGTTTCTGATAAAGTGGCCAAGGTCAGCATTTCTAATAAAATGGCCAGTGGGAAAAATAAGGTGTGTTTCTAATAAAGAGGCCAGTGAGTGGACATACATCAGTCTTTCACACAAAGTGGCCATCAAGGGGACGCACAACATCAGTGTTTCTCATAAAGTGGCCATTGAGTGTAAGTATAAGGTCAGTGTTTCTAATAAAATGGCCAGAGAGTAAAAGTACAGGGTCAGTGCTTCTAATAAAGAGGCCAGTGAGTGGACATACCAGGTCAGTGTCTCTTATGAAGTGATCAGCGAGCAGAATTAGAAGGTCAGTGTTTCTAATAAAGTGGCCATCAAGTGGAAGTATAAGGTAGGTGTTTCTAATAAAGTGGCCAGTGATTGGACACAAATAAGTGTTTCTAATGAAGAGGTCAGTGAGTAGACATACAATGTCAGTGTTTCTTATAAAGTGGCCAGGTAATGGACGTAGAAGGTCAGTGTTTCTAAAAAAGTGAACAGTGAGTTGCAGAGTGCGGAGACTGAACAGTACTGGAGAGACAGAAACGCTTGCTGCTCAGCTGTATTAATATGTAGTGTGGGTGCTGCATAAATATGGAACAAGTGTGTGAATGTGTGTTTGTGTGAGTGTGTATGTGTCAGTGTGTGGGCGGGGTGTGTATGCTAATTCTGGGTCAGTGTGAAAAGCACAGTCGTAATAAATTCATGCACTGATATCGTTCACTCATATAACAGATAAGAAACACTGGATGAGCAGGTGTCTACAAACATTTGGATGAATATTTAGTGCTGCACTGTTAACACCTCTGAGAGCTAGAAATATTACCTCTGAATCTGCTTAATGACAACGAGTGAGGATACAGTTGCTCTGGTTATTCATATATGTATATTTATACACATTTTATAAATAGTTAATGAGCTCGCGTTCAGATTTCACACTTATTTCTCATAGCTCGTCTCTTACAGAGGAGCTTATCCGCTCTTACCCCACTTTATTTTTTCTACTTTATCCTTCTACACTTTTAGTACAAAAGACTCCCCATATTATCTTGCATTTAATCGTAACTGAGATCTGCTAAAAACTGCCCACAAGGCCAGTCTGAGAATCAGCCTATTAATCAACTTAATTAACCTGCGTAAAGTTTAAACCTAAAAGTGTTTGGAATATTGTTTGAAAGCAAAGACTGAGAAACACATTGTTGAATTTAAAGTTTTTGGATAGACAATAATTTAGATTTTTTTTGTGTTCTGTTAATCAGGGATTCCATAATGGCTATCACTGTTGCTAAAAGGAACTATGTTTATGAATGTGAAGTTTCATTTCGATTCTGGCTGAGGGGAGTCAGTTACAGTCGGGTTCAGACAAAAGTTACAGTCGGGTTCAGACAAAATTTTGTCAGCTACATTCAGTTTCATATGGAATTTTGTCAGCTACAATCAGATTCAGACAGAATTTCATCAGCTACGGCCAGATTCAGACAATAATGTTGGCTACAGCCAGATTCAGACAAATTTGTCGGCTACAGTCAGATTCAGACAGAATTTTGTCAGCTACAGTCAGATTCAGACAAATTTGTAGGCTACAGTCAGATTCAGACAAATTTGAAGGCTACAGTCAGATTCAGACAGAATTTTGTCAGCTACAGTCAGATTCAGACAAATTTGTAGGCTACAGTCAGATTCAGACAGAATTTTGTCAGCTACAGTCAGATTCAGACAGGTTTTTGTCGGCTACAGTCAGATTCAGGCAGAATTTTATCAGCCACCGTGAGATTCAGACAGGTTTTTGTCGGCTACAGTCAGATTCAGACAGAATTTTGTCGGCTACAGTCAGATTCAGACAGAATTTTGTCGGCTACAGTCAGATTCAGGCAGAATTTTATCAGCCACCGTGAGATTCAGACAGAATTTCGTCAGCTACAGTCGCACCTGTGTAAATATGATGTGGCAATAAACGTGATTTGAATTTTGTTGGCTATAGGCAGTAGTGTGGGGGAGTACAGTGGTGTGACTGAGCTGCTGGTGAAGTGATTTCTGGCTTTATGCTTTACTGCCTTAGGCTACAGTGTGGGCTCAGCCTGTCCTCTACACTCACTCTGACTCACATCCGCCAAGGAGAGAGGAAAAGAGAGAGAGAGAGAGAGAGAGAGAGAGAGAGAGAGAGAGAGAGAGAGAGAGAGAGAGAGAGAGGGAGGGAGGGAGTGAGAGAGAGAGAGAGAGAGAGAGAGAGAGAGAGAGAGAGAGAGAAATCTGATACACAAGTTTTTGCCCTGAGGTGAATTTCATGAATCATAGAAAAATAATCTCCTCTTTAGAAATCACTAAGGAATATCTATCTCACCACCGCTGCTCCTCTCCTGCGTGTTTGTGTTTGTGTGAGAGGTTGAAAGTAAAAGCGTACAGTAAACAAGTAAAGCATTGCTTTTAAGGAATCCTCCAGCTTTTTACAGTCATTTCTGTTTTATGCATGTGCATCACAGTGTTGATCATTTCAGCATGCTGTTCTTTTCTAAGAAATGAAAATGCATTGACGTTAAACACACTTATAACAGAAGCCATCAGGCAGCTGCTGAATTCCATCAGCATATTTTTTAAGTGAAACACTTTAATGAATCAGTCAATGGTATTTGTATATCATGCTGTAAATCTGTATGATTGACTATTTCAGCGGTAAGACTAGTTTTCCAGAGGAAGAAATTTGTTATAGTGTGAGTGGAGTTTTCACAGACTCCGCCTGATCGCCATGGATACCAGACAACATAAAGAAAAGCGAAAGTAACCAGAAGTGCTTTTTCCAGTTCTTCAGTGTTTGAAGGCTGGATAAAAGTTTGTAAGAGGAGCTTTGGTAAGACATTTTCCCAGGATACATTACCCTAACAGCTGTACTGTTACACTCTGAAGGGTATAATTTTATAGGCACAAATTTATAATCATAAAAAGCTTTATTTATATAGCACTTTTTCAAAGTGCTTTACAAAAGACAGAAATAAAGTAAAATTGAAAATATAACCAAAATAAAATACAAAAAAGTAAATAAAACAATAAAAAGGAAACATGGTAAAAGTGCAAATGGTAAAATGAAAGAATCTTAATTAAAAGCATATCTAAATAAGTGGGTCTTCACCTTTTTATAAATACGCACTTATGCCAAATGGCCATGGCTGATCTGAGGGCTCTTTGATGGAATTCAGCAACTGCCCATTGCTTTCCATTATAAATAAGTCTTGACTCATTGGCTGTACAGAACATTTTCAAGAGTTTTTAAAATTACTGTCTGATTTAGTACTATATGAAAATCAGACACCACTTTTCATTATATCAATTAAACAGAAGCCTAAAGAAAATTTTGTTGGCTACAATCAGATTCAGAGAGAATTTTGTCGGCTACAATCAGATTCAGACAGAATTATGTTGACTACATTCAGATTCAGACAGAATTATGTTGACTACAGTCAGATTCAGACAGAATGTCGTCAGCTACTGTTGGATTCAGACAGAATTTTGTCAGCTACAATCAGATTGAGGCAGAATTTTGTCGGCTACATTGAGATTCAGACAGAATTTTGTTTGCTACAGCCAGAGTCAGAGAGAATTTTGTTGGCTACAGTCAGACTCAAACAGAATTTAGCCAGCTACAGTCAGAGTCAGACAGAATTTGAAGGCTACAGTCAGATTCAGACAGGTTTTTGTCAGCTACAATCAGATTCAGACAAATTTGAAGGCTAAAGTCAGATTCAGACAGGTTTTTGTCAGCTACAGTCAGATTCAGACAGAATTTTGTCGGCTACAGTCAGATTCAGACAGAATTTTGTCGGCTACATTCAGATTCAGACAGAATTTTGTCGGCTACAGTCAGATTCAGACAGAATTTTGTCGGCTACAGTCAGATTCAGACAGAATTTTGTCGGCTACAGTCAGATTCAGGCAGAATTTTGTCAGCTACAGTCAGATTCAGACAGAATTTAGCCAGATACAGTCAGAGTCAGACAGAATTTAGCCAGCTACAGTCAGATTCAGACAGAATTTAGCCAGATACAGTCAGAGTCAGACAGAATTTAGCCAGCTACAGTCAGAGTCAGACAGAATTTAGCCAGCTACAGTCAGATTCAGACAGAATTTAGCCAGCTACAGTGAGATTCAGACAGAATTTAGCCAGCTACAGTGAGATTCAGACAGAATTTAGCCAGCTACAGTGAGATTCAGACAGAATTTAGCCAGCTACAGTGAGATTCAGGCAGAATTTTGTCAGCTACAGTCAGATTCAGACAGAATTTTGTCAGCTACAGTCAGATTCAGACAGAATTTTGTCAGCTACAGTCAGATTCAGGCAGAATTTTGCCAGCTACAGTCAGAGTCAGACAGAATTTAGCCAGCTACAGTCAGATTCAGACAGAATTTTGTCAGCTACAGTCAGAGTCAGACAGAATTTAGCCAGCTACAGTCAGATTCAGGCAGAATTTTGTCAGCTACAGTCAGAGTCAGAGAGAATTTAGCCAGCTACAGTCAGATTCAGACAGAATTTTGTCAGCTACAGTCAGGTTCAGACAGAATTTTGTCGGCTACAGTCAGAGTCAGACAGAATTTTGTCGGCTACAGTCAGTCAGACAGAATTTTGTCGGCTACAGTCAGATTCAGACAGAATTTTGTCGGCTACAGTCAGATTCAGACAGAATTTTGTCAGCTACAGTCAGTCAGACAGAATTTTGTCAGCTACAGTCAGATTCAGACAGAATTTTGTCAGCTACAGTCAGATTCAGACAGAATTTTGTCGGCTACAGTCAGAGTCAGACAGAATTTTGTCGGCTACAGTCAGATTCAGACAGAATTTTGTCGGCTACAGTCAGATTCAGACAGAATTTTGTCAGCTACAGTCAGATTCAGACAGGTTTTTGTCAGCTACAGTCAGATTCAGACAGAATTTTGTCAGCTACAGTCAGATTCAGACAGAATTTTGTCAGCTACAATCAGATTCAGACAGGTTTTTGTCAGCTACACACAGATTCAGACAGAATTTTGTCGGCTACAGTCAGATTCAGACAGAATTTAGCCAGCTACAGTCAGATTCAGACAGAATTTTGTCGGCTACAGTCAGATTCAGACAGAATTTAGCCAGCTACAGTCAGATTCAGACAGAATTTTATCAGCTACATTCAGATTCAGACAGAATTTTATCAGCTACATTCAGATTCAGACAGAATTTTGTCGGCTACAGTCAGATTCAGACAGAATTTTGTCGGCTACAGTCAGATTCAGACAGAATTTTGTCGGCTACAGTCAGATTCAGACAGAATTTTGTCAGCTACAGTCAGTCAGACAGAATTTTGTCAGCTACAGTCAGATTCAGACAGAATTTTGTCAGCTACAGTCAGAGTCAGACAGAATTTTGTCGGCTACAGTCAGATTCAGACAGAATTTTGTCGGCTACAGTCGGATTCAGACAGAATTTTGTCGGCTACAGTCAGATTCAGACAGAATTTTGTCAGCTACAGTCAGATTCAGACAGGTTTTTGTCAGCTACAGTCAGATTCAGACAGAATTTTGTCAGCTACAGTCAGATTCAGACAGAATTTTGTCAGCTACAATCAGATTCAGACAGGTTTTTGTCAGCTACACACAGATTCAGACAGAATTTTGTCGGCTACAGTCAGATTCAGACAGAATTTAGCCAGCTACAGTCAGATTCAGACAGAATTTTGTCGGCTACAGTCAGATTCAGACAGAATTTAGCCAGCTACAGTCAGATTCAGACAGAATTTTATCAGCTACATTCAGATTCAGACAGAATTTTATCAGCTACATTCAGATTCAGACAGAATTTTGTCAGCTACAGTCAGATTCAGACAGAATTTTGTCAGCTACATTGAGATTCAGAGAGAATTTTGTTGGCTACAAAATGAATAAAATGTTCATTAAAAGCTAGTCTTATCAAGTGGGTCTTTCTTATAAATGTTAAATCTTCCAGAGCCCTGTTCTGGGAGAAGGCCGCCTTACCACTTTTATGCTGAAAGACCAGAAGCCTAAACATGATGTTCAGTATTTAGTGTGTCCACTTCTGTACCTTCATTACTTTGTTTTTCAGAGAAATCTACCAGGTTTTCCAGGTGGTTGTTAGGAGTCCCATTTTCTCTGTAGCATTTAATTATTATTGGAATTCCAATTTATGAAACTTTTTTCCCTTTGGTTTTCTCCTTCCTTATGCAAATGTATTCTCTCATATCTAACCTCATCAGAAACATCTCCTGAAAAAGAAATAACTAAATAGTCTCTGGCTCACGCACTGTAATTATCATGAAACAAACTGAAGACTGAGGAGACCTTCTTTGTCTTATATCTCTCTCTCTCTCTCCCTCTCTCTTATTAATGAATGCTGGCCAGTGTAGTGTGTATAATGTGGCTATTCTCCTGCATTTCCTCAGTAGGGTTATAGGTCAGCAGTGAGACACACACAAACTCAGACACGCACACACACACTCAGGCTGGAGGTCAGTGGTGATTAACACAGTGAATGTGACCTTTCCTCCAGTAGCTGCTCTCTCCCTATTAATCACCGTCAGGCCCCATTCAACCCTCATAATGACACAGTGGATTAATGAGGCTCTTTCAGACAGCACGCACACACACAGACGAGGCTGTCTCCGGCTGACACTGTTTGTCCATTAAACCTTGGTTCTTCAAATGCCGCTGATTCAGTATAACATCATACAGACAAAAAAAAAAAGAGTCCACTATAAAATATACACATTATTAATTACTTCTCACACACTGTGACAGGATTACTCAGTTTATTACAAGGGATGAACTGATATGGGAATCTGGGTGCTTTTTTATCTATATATGATGATATTGATGCCAATACATAAACATATTTGTATCGGGTTACAAATGCAGTAAAATGTGTAGTGCAGCTCTGTAGCCAAGCGTCATCTAAAAATTCTGCTCTCACAAAGTTGTCAGCAAATATCAGTTTCAGACCGTGCCTTCAACATATGTTGGTAGTTTGAGGGGGAGACTGTGACTGAGGGGAGGAGAGAGAACTATGGAGTTCTGGGCCACTTCTGCTTGGAGGCTAGAAGGCCAAACAGCCCCACCCCCCGAAGTGAAAACTTCAGAACTGGACATTGGGCTAGAAGTAGAGAGGTAGATATGGTCAAATGTTTTTTTAACCCCTTAAATGGCCAGGGCCTGCTGGTGGGCCCAAACGTTTTGCATTGAGTACAGTTTGCATTCAACTCCCAGTAGGTACTGAATAATAAGCCTTAACATGTAAAAAGCCTGGGATTTTACAGGGTTAATAAATTATTTGCCAATACTGATATGAATCAAAAGTCATTGTGCAACCCTGGTTATTCCTGGACAAAGCAATCTCACAATTTTACTTTACTTCTGTGTTACTCTCTAAACCCAAAAGCACTTTCAGTACTTCAATGACAAAGAAACAGCCAATCACAGTAAACATAATTTAAAATTCACTGTCTACATCTGTCTTTTTAACAAGATAGACAGCTGTTCTGATTAATACTCTGAACAGCTAGCTTTTTAAAATAAATTAGCCAGCAGAAACAGTTCAAAAACAGCCGCCTTGAACTAAGATAGTTATGAGCAACATGTAAAGCTTACAGAGCAGTTCTGGTCTGTTTAGGTCATGGTGCCATCAGTATGGCCATCTTTATCCATCAGTTTCATATTAGCATAGCATGATTAGATGCCTCGACAGAGTTTATGGAGTTTATGGTTCATCTTGCATTCGCACTGCAGCGCTCAGATTCACACAGTGTGCACAAATCACATATAAGCACAGTCAAGGACAATCTATATAGAGGAAATTTACACTTTAAAATGAATTCACAGACTTAATATCGTTCTCTCAGAGACAGATGACTAACACAACTTGAATGACAGAAATGCCTTATCATATGAGAAGGACAAGCTAAAGGCTACAGCTAGCAGAGTAGCTACCTGGCTATCGAGATACCTTACCTCTTATTGCAATAAGAGAGTGATGATAAACTTAAACATGAAAAAGCCATGAAATTTGAAAGTCTAAAGGCTTTATTTGTGCTACAGAATACTGCATAAATAAAAAAATACATTAAAGGTTGAATTTGCTGAGTAAAAAGCAGATTCCTTTCCTCTTAATTACACTTGATCAGCAGTATGATCATGTAAAATTACTGAGGAAATTACAAATGACATGAAAATATTACTTGAACTATTAGCTGCTACATATCTACTAACGTGGGTTTGTAAACTCTGTGTTGGAGTCACTCTTTTGGAGTGACTGAGTGATTGATTTAAAGCAGCATTAGCCTGATTCCCTCTGTCACTCTCCCTCTGTCCACTTTCTGACCCTAATGGCCAAGCGTCTGATTAATGATGGTGTGCTGGCCTTGGGGTACTGCAGCACCGATAGCCTTAACTAAACAGAGGCTCTGACACAGGGGGTGGGGGGTAGGGGGTGGGGGTTATGGCTGTGAGGGTCTCAAATAGACTATCCTCATCATATCAGCAGGAGCATCAACAGACAGTTGAGAGTTCAGTGCTGCTACAGTGAATTGAAAGAGTGAAATTTGTAATAAAAATGTAATGAGAACTGGAGGAAAAAGAAAAAAAATGCCCTTCCTGGATCAGGACCTTGTCATTGCAGAAGGGCATGTGTGGTCTAGGGATCTTCAGAGCCAAGTCATCGGGAGCAATATGCTCCTGGTAGGGTCTCTCCCAGGGCGAACAGGTCTGGAGTGAAGACCCAGACTAAGACGATCCAAAAACCCACCATGAAAAACGGGCACAGAAAACCGTGTACCCTGCCTGCGAGAGGGTCACCAGGACCTACCGCTGGAGCCAGGCCTGGGGGTAGTGGCCCCCAGCGAGCGCCTGGTGGCCGGGCAGCCCACGTAACCCAGCCGGGCAAAGCCCGAAGAGGTAACGTTGGGAGACCATGTGGGCCCACCACCCACAAGGTCCAGCATGGGGGAGCGGTGCAGTGCTGCACATGCAGTGGGAGATTGTAGAGCGGCCCTTGGTGGCCTAGGCCCTTGCAGGAGAAACTCTCTCTTGGCACGTAGAATGTAACCTCACTGGGGGAAAGGGGCCGGAGCTAGTGCGGGAGGTTGAGAGGTACCAACTAGATATAGTTGGGCTCACTTCCATCCACAGTGTCGACTCTGGATCCAAACTCCTGGATAGGGGTTGGTCCCTCTCCTACTCAGGGGTTGCACAGGGTAAGAGGCGCCGGGTGGGAGTGGGGATACTCACAAGTCCCCGGCTGATGGCTGTGCGGTTGGAGTTTGTCCCAGTGGACGAGAGGGTCACCTCAATGCGAATTAAAATTGCAAAGAGGAAAACTCTGACTGTTGTGTTTGCTTATGCATGAAACAACAGGTCAGAGTATTCAGCCTTCTTGGAGCAAGTGGGCGGGGTTCTGGAAAGGGTCCTGCCTACAGATTCCATAGTCTTACTGGGTGACTTCAATAGTCATGTTGCCAATGACTGGGAGAGGCATGATTGGGAAGAACAGCCTGCCCGATCTAAACCCGAATGGTGAATTGTTATTGGACTTCTGTGCCAGGCATGGATTGTCCATAATGAACACCAAGTTTGAACACAAGGATGTTCATAAGTGTACATGGTACCAGAGCTCATTGGGTCAGAGGTCAATGATCGACTTTGTTGTCGTTTCATCTGACTTGGGACCGTATGTTCTAGACACTCGGGTAAAGAGAAGTGCTGAACTGTCAGTGGTCATGGTGGCTGCGCCCGAGCTTCATTCGGAAGAGTTGAGAAACTCTGACTTCAAATGAGGATATTGTCGGTTGGTGGAAGGAGCATTTTGAAGAACTCCGTAATCCGGGAGACATGCCTCCCTCACGGGAGTCAGGGCCGGAGGCCTCTGGTGTGTCAAGCTCCATTTCCCTAGTGGAGGTCACTGAGGTAGTTGGCAAGCTCTACAGAGGCAAGGCACCGGGGGTGGATGAGGTTCGTCCAGAGATGCTTAAGGCTCTGGATATTGTGGGGCTGTCATGGCTGATGTGCCTCTGCAATATTGCATGGACCTCAGGAACAGTACCCATGGACTGGCAGACCAGGGTGGTGGTCCCCATTTTTTAAAAGGGCTTTTCACCCTCTCGTGGATTGTTGAGGGGGCATGGGAGTTTGCCAACCCAGTCTACATGTGTTTTGTGGATTTGGAGAAGGCTTACAATTGTGTTCCCTGAGATATCTTGTGGGAGGTCCTCCAGGAGTTATGGGGTACCGGGACTACTACTCCAGGCCATTCAATCTCTGTACTCTCAGAGTGAGAGCTGTGTTAGTATACTCAGCATTAAGTCGGACCCTTTCAGTGTTACCGTTGGGCTCCAGCAGGGTTGTGCCCTGTCTCCACTCATGTTTGTGACATTCATGGACAGGGTGTCAAGGTGTAGCTGAGGTGAGGAGGGCATTATGTGTGGAGGCCGGAGGGTGGCGTCTCTGCTATTTGCAGATGATGTATGTTCTTTTGGCTGAATCACATGGATGCCTCCAATGCTCACTGGAGCAGTTTGCAGCTGAGTGTGAAGCGGCTAGTATGTGGATCAGCATCTCCAAATCTGAGTCCAGGCGGCAGCAGTAATGCGGACACTGTACCGGACTGTAGTGGTGAAGAGGGCACTGAGCCATAAGGCACAAAGCTGTCTGTTTACCGGTTGGTCTACATCCTAACCCTCACCTATGGTCATGAGCTGTGGCTAATGACCGAAAGAAAGATTGCAAATACAAGCAGTGGAAATGAGCTTTCTTCGCAGGGTGGCGGGCTATACTCTATTTGATAGGGTGAGGAGCTCAGCCATCCAGGAGGAGCTCGGAGTAGAGCCACTACTCCGCATTGAGAGGAGCCAGCTGAGGTGGTTCGGGCATCTGATTTGCATGCCCCCTGGATGCCTCCCGGTGGGGGTGTACCAGGCACGCCCTACCAGGATAAGACCCTGGGGTCGTCCTAGGACCCACTGGAGGTATTACATCTCCAAGTTGGCCTGGGAGTGGCTTGGGGTCCCCGGGTATGAGCTGGAGGAAGTTGCGGGGGACAGGGTCATCTGGGATTCTCTGCTTTCCCAACTGCTACCTTGACCCTATCTCGATTAAACGCTTAATGACGATGATGATGATGAAAAATGCTGAAACAAAATATGAAAATGAATCACACAAAATAACATTGACAAAAGCATTTAATATCCATAACATCCATCCATCCATTTTCTAAGCCGCTTCTCCATCAGGGGGTGCTGGAGCCTATCCCAGCAGTCTTCAGGTGGAAGGCAGGATACACCCTGACAGGTCGCCAGTCCATCACAGGGCAGACAGACAGACACAGACAGTCACTCAGACACTCACACCTAGGGGCAATTTAGCACGTCCAATTGGCCTGAGTGCATGTCTTTGGACTGTGGGAGGAAACCCATGCAGACACGGGGAGAACATGCAAACTCCATACAGAGAGGACCCTGGTCGCCCGGCCTGCCACCATACCGCCCGCATTTAATATTAAAGTTTAAAAAATGTAAATATTAGATAATATCAAATATTAAAATGAAACCAAAATGAAAAAACATTGTGAAAATTACTTTAACTCCTCATAGACAACGACCCATAGGCCTTTCATTACTACAGCATTACTATATAAAAGAACTGTAAGCTGTCAGTAAAGAATCTACAAAGCTAGTCTGGTTGCTGTAGCATGACAAATAAAACTATAACTAATACTGGAATAAAAAGAAACCAAAAAACACAAAGGATCTACTAAAGAAACTACAACGCTAGTCTGGGTGCTGCAGCTACACAAAAACACCAAATTATATTAAATGCTAAATGGAAGTTATGGTCATACACAAAAGTTTGAACCCCCTTAGTTAAATTCTATTTTCTTTTCATGAGTGAAAAAGTTTAACAGAGAACAGATTTAAACATGACATTCGAGTGCATAATATCCATTTAGACAGACAGATAGCCGTATGCTATTAAACAGATGCATAAATAGAAGACAAAAATATATGATAAAATAAAACAAAGCAATCCTAAAATATAATGTGCAGTATTCTGCATGTCAGTGAATACACCGCTATACACTGTAAACGATAACATGTTAACAATTGTATATGCATGGGTGTATAAACAAGTGACAGTGCAGTATAAAATGTACAAATATAAAATGTTAGATAAAGAAAATATAAATGGGCTAGAACTTCTTCACAAGCAACATTTTACTGTATGTCAAATCCACTAAAACAGTAAGAATCATGCATTAAAATGTGCAGCAGTGTGTCTGTCTGTCTGGAGAGGATGTGAATTTTCAAAACCAACAAATCATGTCATCTGAACAGGGGTGCCCAAACTTTTGCATACAACTGTAAAAAAAAAAAGTCTGTCACGTGTTAGTTAAAATAGCCACGTAACTCCAGTGCACAGCTAGAGGTACTGAAGCAAACTTCAGTAGGAAAGTGATTGAGTAGGCAAAGTGTGTAGCTGTCATTTTTGGCTGTTGCTCTAAATCAGGCGCTGAATTGTCCTGCACTCTGTGTGTGTGTATCAGAGAGCAGAAGCTGATAAATTCAGTTAGCGGTGTGTGTAGTGCTCTGTTTATGATGAAACCCAGTCCATCCTTCTCCATCTTCAGGATGGAAAACCTTAGAGCCCTTAGCAAGCTATAGTTGCCTTGACAACCACTCAGTAACCTATATTAACCTCTGTAACTGTAGCAACTAGCAGCAATACCACTGGCCCACCATAACCCTTCAAACGCAGCGTCCTGTAATGCTGCTGTTTGGAGCTTTGAAATAACGCAGGCGAGCTCGGAGGAGTGGTGGGAGATAACGGCCGGCCTGTTTGGGAAGCTCAGTGTGAGGAGTTGACTGGAGGAGGGCAGGAGGGGTGGCGGGTGTTTGCTCAGAGAGCTGCCCACCCTGAGACCTCTCCACTACACCACAGTAAACACTGCGTCTGTGTGTGTTTACAGGTTATTAGCCTAATATTTCTGAGTCATAGTAAATAGTGATGTCCCTGATGCTCTTGTGTGCAAAAGATATACACAGTGTGTGCATAGGTGTTTGTTTTTGTGCATTTTCAGGAAAAAAATGTCCAGACTTTATGGTAGAATCAGAGAAAAACAGATCTAATCTGTCCAGGAAAACGAACCCAAGTTCTTTTTCCCAAGGTTAAGACTAGTGTTTAGGGTTGGGCTTAGAAAATGTGTAGTACTTATAGACACATGCATTTTTGTATTATGTCTGTTGGTCTATTTGAAATTTTGACACAGCGTAAATAGAAACAGCAAAAACGGAGATGGAAGGTTGAACAGTGACAGTATATACACATTCACCAATCAGGCATCACATTATGACCACCTCCTTGTTTCTACACTCATTGTCCATTTGATCAGCTCCACTTACTGTATAGCTGCACTTTGTAGTTCTACAGTTTCAGACTGTAGTCCATCTGTTTCCCTGATACTTTGTTACCCTGTTCTTCAGTGGTCAGGACCCTCATGGTCCCCCATGGACCCTCATAGAGCAGGTACTATTTGGGTGGTGGAACATTCTCAGCACTGCAGTGACACTGATATGGTGGTGGTGTGTGAGGGTGTGTTGTGCTGGTATGTGTGGACCAGTCACAGCAGTGCTGCTGGAGTTTTTAAACACCTCAGTGTTGCTGCAGGACTGAGAATAGTCCACCAACCAAAAATATCCAGCCAACAGCGTCCTGTGGGCGGCATCCTGTGACCACTGATGAAAGATTAGAGGATGACCAACACAAACTGTAGCAGCAGATGAGCTGTCGTCTCTGACTTCACATCTACAAGACTGAGAAGGTAGGAGTGTCCAAAAAAAGTGGACAGTGAGTGAGTGTTTAAAACTTTTTGGCGTAGCATAAGATGCGGGAAACATTGCACCCCCACCACCAACACACACACACACACTCCAAAGTATCTCCGCTGTAGGGGTTTCGGAATGTGTACCATCTAAACACACATGCCATAGGGCATGCAGTCCGCAGCCATGCATGCTCCCAATGGGAGCCAATGGGGCCGGCTCCTTTGGCTGTTCTCCGCTTCCTCTGCCACCCGCTGTGTTGCCAACGTCAGCAAGGTTACTGTGTCGCTAGAGATAAAGAGTAAAGGCTGCCAAGCTGCCACATTGCTTCACTAGCAGGTCCTTGCGAGCTGTCATTCTCTGGCCAGGTCCACTTCAGTGCATCCTCTTCCTCTGTCTTTGCCTCCGATCCTCACCATTTGTAGTCACCACCCTGCTTTTATTTCCTCTCAGCCATGCTCAGACTTCTCAGCTGTCTGCCTCAGAGTTCGTAGAAGCACCATTTCTATCCAGTCCGCCGGGGGGCACTGTCCCACTTTTGACACCAGTGTGGTATCAGCAAGGAAGATGAAACAGGAAACATCACATTTTAAAGGTGAATGTTCTTTTATTGAATAGTGCTACTTTGTGCTACCCATACACTTTGACAGTAGGAACTAACCACCCCACAGGCCAACGCAGAATAGTACAGACAACACGTGCACATCTTAGACTGAGGAACCACAACTTATCTGCAATAAATGTCTCTCATACCAGAAATGCGGTGCTTCCCAAGAGACTCCTCAAATGGCCGCTCTGCATGGCCATGACTCCCGTGCTCCCACGGCAGCATAAGCCAGTAGCAGGACGCACAGTATATTATACTTACATATAAACCCTTATATATTGTCATTGTATGAAAAGTTAATGGTGACTGGACCAATCGAAATGCTCCAAAATTGCTTTGAATAAAAACTCTTTATATTACATTTAACTTACATTGAAAGTAAAGATCGTTTTTACTTTCTCTTGGAAAGAGAAATATCTCCAATATTACCATTAAGGAGATATTTATTTTTATTTGGACAGAGATGATGTGTAAAATACATATGAGCCACATTATTATTACATATACACTATATTTCCAAATCATTGAATTCAGATGTTCCAATCACTTCCAATCACAATGACCACAGGTGTATAAAGCCGAGCCCCTAGACCTGCAGACTGCTTCTACAGACATTAGTGAAAGAATGGGTCACTCTAAGGAGCTCAGTGAATTCCAGCGTGGTACCGTGATCGGCCAAGTCCAGTTGTGAAATTTCCTCACTACTAAATATTCCACAGTCAACTGTCAGTGGTATTATAAAGTGGAAGTGATTGGGAACGACAGCAACTCAACCACAAAGTGTTCGGCCACGTAAAATGATAGAGTGGGGTCAGTGGATGCTGAGGGGCATAGTGTGCCAACTTTCTGTAGAGTCAATCACAGACCTCCAAACTTCATGTGGCCTTCAGATCAGCTCAACAGCATAGAGAGCTTCATGGAATGGGTTTCCATGGCTGAGCAGCTGCATCCAAGACTTACATCACCAAGCACAATGCAAAGAGTGGAATGCAGTGGTGTAAAGCGCCGCCACTGGACTCTAGAGCAGTGGAGACGTGTTCTCTGGAGTGACCAATCACGCTTCTCTGTCTGGCAATCTGATGGATGAGTCTGGGTTTGGCGGTTGCCAGGAGACAGTACTTGTAAAGTTTGGTGGAGGGGGGATTATGGTGTGGGGTTGTTTTTCAGGAGTTGGGCTCGGCCCCTTAGTTCCAGTTAAAGGAACTCTTAATGCTTCAGTACCAAGAGATTTTGGACAATTTCATGCTCCCAACTTTGTGGGAACAGTTTGGGGACGGCCCCTTCCTGTTCCAACATGACAGCGCACCAGTGCACAAAGCAGGTCCATAAAGACATGGATGAGCCAGTTTGGTGTAGAAGAACTTGACTGGCCTGCACAGAGTCCTGACCTCAACTCAAGCTCTCTCATCTAACATCAATGTCTGACCTCACAAATGCGCTTCTGGAAGAACGGTCAAAAATTCCCATAAACACACTCCTAACCCTTGTGGAAAGCCTTCGCAGAAGAGTTGAAGCTGTTATAGCTGCAAAGGGTGGGCTGACATCATATTAAACCCTATGGATTAAGAATGGGATGTCACTCAAGTTCGTATGCGTGTGGAGGCAGATGAGCGAATACTTTTGGAAATATAGTGTAGATACACTGATGTTGCTTCTCTTCATTCAAACGCATATGTTGGTTCCACATAAAATATATTCCATCAACACAGTTTTTGACAAAAGTAATTCAAGTGAATGGTGGTAATTATACTGATGTTATATATTTCACTCACGAGGAACCAATGTAGACATTTGAGTTAATTAAATTCAACCCTTTTTTTCGCCATATAAAAACAACATTGGTGTGTGTGTGTTTGCGCGTGTGTGTATGTGTTAAGTGTAATTGATGCTACAGCCCTGCCAGTGAACTCTCCTGAGTCGATAAGTAACTCTGGCTCAAACAGTATCTGGGTTATCAGTAAGCTTTGGTTTTAGTGTTACACAATGACACATGCAGTCAGATTCATTTCCTTGCAGTGCGCGCACACACACACACACAAACACACACATACACACACAATAAACACAAACACACGTACACACACAGACACACACACACATATGACTGCGGGAGTGAATCTCAACACTGGTGCCGCCTTGGGATGCTTTGACTCACTGAGTTATTTATGTCTATGGTTACACACACAGCGATAAAACACAGTCACGCAGAGGTGTGTGTGTGTGTGTGTGGATTAAGCATGTCAGCAGCTTAGTTTAATTAGTTTATCACCTACAACAGGTGCAACAGGAGGATGACTATTGATGTTTTAAATAGAAAACATTACAAAAATTCAATCCACATTTAATTTGCATCACTTTTCCATTTATCCATAGTAATACTGATTTGAGGTTTGAAAAAACCAACCAAACCAGCTTGAAAGTGAAAATTCTGCCGTTCTACTGTTACTCAGTATGTTGAAGTAAGCAAGGACGTCTCTGAAAAAGACGTTGTCTAGAAGGCAGCATATGTTGTGATCCAGCATGTATACAGTATATACACTCACTGAGTACTTTATTAGGAACAACTCCATGATTCTGCACTCCAAAGTACTTCTATATGTGGAGCTGATAAAATGGACACCGAGTGTAGGTACAAGGTGGTGCTCTTAATAAATAGCTTGATGAATATATAGTGTCCAGCGTTAATGATGCTTTCAGAGATGTTTCCGTGCCATGGACACCAATATGGGTAGTATTAATGCCCATGGAATAAGCACATCTTTCATCAGACCATTTCCAGATAAGCTTTAGCTTAACTTTTGGGTTATTTATAGACCTAATCTTTGTAAAAGTGGCAAGCTTCACCATAATTCCTCAAAAAATATAGGTAATGGACCCTCTTATTGCTCTACATTTGAAGCTAAATTAAAGGAAAACTCAAACATTTGTCAATCTAATCTCTATGTGCTGCATCTGTTGCATATGACTGATTACTATCGATATTAATGTTTACACTTAGAAAAGCTCAGAAAACCTGATTGGAAACACAGAGTGCACTTAATAATGCAATCATAATTGGATTTCTGCAGTTATCTGATTATTCAAATGGTCATGTAAACATCGCACTCTGATTCCTTAGATCGGAGTAAGTATCTAAGATTAAGAACTCTGATAAAGAGAGCTATGTTTTAGCTCAGTAACCAGATATCTCAGTGTATGTAAACTCTTACTCTGATTTCTTTCAGATTTCTCAGTCTGAGCATTCGCGAAAACAGACGGCGGTACCGGAAATAAGCGAGCAGCGTTTAACACAGTGAGATGCAGCAAAATACAAATACATGCTCAATAAAATGAAGAACTGAAATATTCTTCATCTTCTAGATGAGTTTTACATTACGTTACATCACGTTTTCTTCTGAGTTTATTGGCTGGTTGCAAAGCAGAAATCTCATTACTGCCTGATTTATGTAGACCTGGCGTTTCCCCATTATCTGATTAGTCAAGTGCATGTAAGCATGTTGACTGGATTACTGACAAAATCTGATTTTCTGCAGTGATCGGATTATTGAGTGCATGTAAACACACTCACAGTAGAAGCCAACTGGCATTGCTTCAGCACCTGCTCAGTGCGACCTAAAAGAAGTTTTCTGTTCTTTTATTCATTTCAAAGAAATGCACCTGAATGGAACATATGACGTGGCAGATTATGTTAGTATTCTTTTAAGCCAGGTTTATGCTGTTCTGTTTACAGTGTATTCTGGTAGTAAACAAAACCTCCATAAGTGCTGTGCTGATGATCAGTCAGGCTGTGTGGGACTGCAGTCAGGTCGCTCAGTCTCAGGACGAGTGGAAGCCTCAGGCTGCCCGAGGAATCAAATTATGAAATAGCCTGACAAAATGAATACACTGTTTACTGCACGCACACACACACACACACACACTGGACTGTAGGCAGGGTTGTACCAGAATAAGATCAATGAGACCAACACAGAGAGCAAAGAGGCTCCATGAGATTTGAAGCATGACCAATAAATAACATCCTGCAGTCACACACACACACACACACACACACACACACACACACAGAGCGTGTTTAAAAAGGCACCTCCTATTATGACACACAGAGGGAGGGGAGGATCACGAGGGCCTCCTGACCTTTCACCTCCATTTGGCAAATGTGTGTGTGTGTGTGTGTGTGGGTGTGTGTGTGTGTACACGAGTGTCAGAGAGGCTCTGTGTGGACAGAGGGGGGCAGGGGGGCTGCCTAATGGTGTCTGCTGCCAAACAACTCGCCCAGATACCTCACTCACTCACTCTCTCTCACTCAGGCACACATTTGTTTTTTTATATAATCTTTTTGATATAATATCTATTTTTTAATATATACATATATGTTATAAAATATTTAAGTAGCTATGTGTATGGTTATTATACATCTTACTTTCATTTATATATATATATATATATATATATATATATATATATATATATATATATATACACACATATATATATATATATATATATATATATATATATATATATATATATATATATATATATACATATATATATATATCGCTGCTGTCAGAGCAAAACCTTGTATCTCTAAAATGGTAACTTTACAGCAGAAGGAAAAATACATGCTTTACTTTAAATGTAAGTCAATGGAACTAGAATTTTTTTCCAAATAATTTTAGTCCATTCATCATGAAATTTACTCACAATGTAAAGGGCAACAGGCATTTTCAAGTGATGTCAAAAACTGAAAAACAACAAAAATTGAGATACAAGGTTTTGTTCCAACAACAGCATCTTTAGATTCAAAATAAAGTGCTTTTTTGTCTTCTCCTGTAAAGTTACCACTTGGAGATTTGTGGGGTTTTTTTGTATGAAAGTATGTTTATGCAATAATAATATGCCACATATTACAATAAAGCACTGTGCAAATGTTTTAGGAAATGTTTTGAATAAATCAGAATTAAACATTTATTTGGTTAGTAAGCATTTATTTGCTCTGAAAAAGCTAATATTAGAACTAATACTAATGACATTCATTTCATAAGTAGAGGTTTTTGGATATTTACTACTTTTAAAAATAAGGGATTCCTGGTATTTTTACTGTATTTATATTGATTTGCATCTATTCTAATTACATATTGTTTTTCAGACAATTACTGCTAAGATAAAAGGTTTTAAACAATGGGACTTTTGTGAGGCATTGTATATGTCAGTATCTAAACACTATAGTAATGTGACCTATATGTATTACATTTCTGTAAGTACCTGTATGTTATAATAATGTGTCCTCTACTTACTATATGTGCTAGAATGTGTACGCAGTATTATTTTCTAAACCTACCTTAATCTCAAACAAAGCATACATGGTGCTAATTTTATCAATGGGCCTATCCTGTTAACTATTAGTTAAGTTTGTCTGTTTTGCAATGCAGTTGAGTCCTTTTCCAGCTGCCCTCTACCTCCCACACACACACACACACACACACACACACAGCAAAAATATCTTGGCAAGTGAAGACATCTTACATTTTTCATGCTATTTTAAGTTCACTGAAGCAATTTCACTTAAATAAATTGATCTTATGAACTGAAATTATCTTACTGCACTGGCAGATTCCAAGCAATATCTTGTAAAACTAGCAAAATGAGATTAAATTTATTGCCTATATTTGCCAAGATATTATTATTTTGCAGTAGATTCACCTTTTTGCATTCAAAAACATCAGTGAACCTCAAACGCAGCTACCCTGCAGTAAAAGCCTCTCATGTCCTGGGGAAATCTGCAGACAGGTCTGATTTTCAAACGCTGATGACCACTGATGTGTGTGAAGAAGGGGAGCAGTAACACGGTGCGGTTTGGGTCAAGTGCCTCAGCTTGCTGGCTCTTTTTTCTGAGTAAATAAATAATAAGTGTGCTACAAATAGTTTCCAGTGGCGAGAGTCGGCCAACAGGATCCAACGCCAACAGCTTTGGAGGAGACGAGCCAAAAGATGAAAGAACAAGTAGAAAACAGGGAGCTGTATAACAGGCCACACACAAGGGTTAAAGTGGACTAGAATAGCCTCTTTCAGGACTGCACCATATGGACCATATCATGGTATATCACGTCAGTGTTGCAACATACTGCAACTGTAAAAAACTACACGCTGAAGATTCATACTGGATTAAAATCTCTCCACAATTATTACAGTCAGACTGTAAAACTACACACACTGCAGATTCATACTGGATTAAAATCACTCCACAATTATTACAGTCAGACTGTAAAACTACACACACTGCAGATTCATACTGGATTAAAATCACTCCACAATTATTACCGTCAGACTGTAAAACTACACACACTGCAGATTCATACTGGATTAAAATCACTCCACAAATATTACCGTCAGACTGTAAAACTACACACTGCAGATTCATACTGGATTAAAATCACTCCACAAATATTACCGTCAGACTGTAAAACTACACACTGCAGATTCATACTGGATTAAAATCACTCCACAAATATTACCGTCAGACTGTAAAACTACACACTGCAGATTCATACTGGATTAAAATCACTCCACAATTATTACCATCAGACTGTAAAACTACACACTGCAGATTCATACTGGATTAAAATCACTCCACAATTATTACCATCAGACTGTAAAACTACACACTGCAGATTCATACTGGATTAAAATCACTCCACAATTATTACCATCAGACTGTAAAACTACACACTGCAGATTCATACTGGATTAAAATCACTCCACAATTATTACAGTCAGACTGTAAAACTACACACACTGCAGATTCATACTGGATTAAAATCACTCCACAATTATTACCATCAGACTGTAAAACTACACACTGCAAATTCATACTAGATTAAAATCACTCCACAATTATTACCATCAGACTGTAAAACTACACACACTGCAGATTCATACTGGATTAAAATCACTCCACAATTATTACCATCAGACTGTAAAACTACACACACTGCAGATTCATACTGGATTAAAATCACTCCACAATTATTACAGTCAGACTGTAAAACTACACACACACTGCAGATTCATACTGGATTAAAATCGCTCCACAATTATTACCATCAGACTGTAAAACTACACACTGCAGATTCATACTGGATTAAAATCACTCCACAATTATTACCGTCAGACTGTAAAACTACACACACTGCAGATTCATACTGGATTGAAATCACTCCACAATTATTACCGTCAGACTGTAAAACTACACACACTGCAGATTCATACTGGAATAAAATCACTCCACAATTATTACTGTCAGACTGTAAAACTACACACTGCAGATTCATACTGGATTAAAATCACTCCACAATTATTACCATCAGACTGTAAAACTACACACACTGCAGATTCATACTGGATTAAAATCACTCCACAATTATTACCATCAGACTGTAAAACTACACACACTGCAGATTCATACTGGATTAAAATCACTCCACAATTATTACTGTCAGACTGTAAAACTACACACACACTGCAGATTCATACTGGATTAAAATCACTCCACAATTATTACCGTCAGACTGTAAAACTCCACACACTGCAGATTCATACTGGATTAAAATCACTCCACAATTATTACCATCAGACTGTAAAACTACACACACTGCAGATTCATACTGGATTGAAATCACTCCACAATTATTACCATCAGACTGTAAAACTACACACACTGCAGATTCATACTGGATTAAAATCACTCCACAATTATTACTGTCAGACTGTAAAACTACACACACTGCAGATTCATACTGGATTAAAATCACTCCACAATTATTACCATCAGACTGTAAAACTACACACACTGCAGATTCATACTGGATTAAAATCACTCCACAATTATTACTGTCAGACTGTAAAACTGCACACACTGCAGATTCATACTGGATTAAAATCACTCCACAATTATTACCATTAGACTGTAAAACTACACACTGCAGATTCATACTGGATTAAAATCACTCCACAATTATTACCGTCAGACTGTAAAACTACACACACTGCAGATTCATACTGGATTAAAATCACTCCACAATTATTACCGTCAGACTGTAAAACTACACACTGCAGATTCATACGGGATTAAAATCACTCCACAATTATTACAGTCAGACTGTAAAACTACACACACTGCAGATTCATACTGGATTAAAATCACTCCACAATTATTACCGTCAGACTGTAAAACTACTGCAGATTCATACTGGATTAACCTTGGCTAGTCAACTAAGTGATTCCAGAGCCTAATTATTAACAGTCGCAACAAAGTCTACGTCAGCAAACCTTAGGAAAAGAGTTCCAGTTTCTCGTTTAACCCCTGGCCGAAACACTATAACACCACTGAGAGAACTAAGGTTCGACCTCATTGACCTCACTGACCACTCACAACATGCCCACACCAACGACACAGTAGACTTGAACCAGAGTAAACTGGAAACTCTGAGTAAAAGGTGGGCCGAGATGTATTATGAAATCCCCCGTTCCTTTATCTGTTCAGGTTCAGAGTTGTAAATATTTGAAGGCTGTTTACACACAGAGCAAACTGGTACAATGCAGAGAGAGTAAAGGAGACAGCAGATAAAGAGCAGCAGGCTCTGTGATGTGGGCTCATCTGGTCTTTATAGAAGAAAAGGAGAAGAGAAAGGGAAAGAGGGAAAGAGCGCTGGAGCCTGCAGTCTGACGCACTCACCGCTTCCCTGGAAGAAGAACAACACAGTTTCTTTCCTCTGTTCCGTGTGGGCTGTAGTTTCTGACTCTGTAGTTCGTGCATGCCTTATGCGCTGGGGTTAAACTGGGTATAGGAGGTGGTGGAGCCCTTCTTCTTTGATGGGTGCCAACAATGTGGGTTCAAAATGCTTTCCATGTGTATAAAGACTCAGCACTGATAACATGAAAGCATGATTGTGAACTAACACATCTATCTTTTTCTATATGGGTAGCAACCGTACCCAGGGACAGATTAATAATCTGCTGCTCCATAATGACACCTGTATAGGAAAAGGAAAAACATGCTTTACCCTTAACGTAAGTCAGTGGAACCACATTTCTTTTGGGTCATTCATCATGAAATTTACACACAATGGAAAGAGCAACAGGCACTTTCAAATGATGACAATAAGTGAAAAACGACTAAAATGGAGATACAAGGTTTTGTTCCAAAAGCAGCAATATCCTGGGCAGGCCTGTGTAAAGGCAGGGGCTCGACATGAACAAGTATCAAACTTCATTTAATTTACAGTATATTGCAACCACTCATTAAGCAGGTTTTCCTTCCAGTGTTTGTTAAAACTACACACACTGCAGATTCATACTGGATTAAAATCACTCCACAATTATTACCGTCAGACTGTAAAACTACACACTGCAGATTCATACTGGATTAAAATCACTCCACAATTATTACCATCAGACTGTAAAACTACACACACTGCAGATTCATACTGGATTAAAATCTCTCCACAATTATTACCGTCAGACTGTAAAACTACACACACTGCAGATTCATACTGGATTAAAATCACTCCACAGTTATTACCATCAGACTGTAAAACTACACACACTGCAGATTCATTCTGGATTAAAATCTCTCCACAATTATTACTGTCAGACTATAAAACTACACACACTGCAGATTCATACTGGATTAAAATCACTCCACAATTATTACCGTCAGACTGTAAAACTACACACTGCAGATTCATACTGGATTAAAATCACTCCACAATTATTACCGTCAGACTGTAAAACTACACACTGCAGATTCATACTGGATTAAAATCACTCCACAATTATTACAATCAGACTGTAAAACTACACACACTGCAGATTCATACTGGATTAAAATCACTCCACAATTATTACCGTCAGACTGTAAAACTACACACACTGCAGATTCATACTGGATTAAAATCACTCCACAATTATTACCGTCAGACTGTAAAACTACACACACTGCAGATTCATACTGGATTAAAATCACTCCACAATTATTACCGTCAGACTGTAAAACTACACACACTGCAGATTCATACTGGATTAAAATCACTCCACAATTATTACCGTCAGACTGTAAAACTACACACACTGCAGATTCATACTGGATTAAAATCACTCCACAATTATTACCATCAGACTGTAAAACTACACACTGCAGATTCATACTGGATTAAAATCACTCCACAATTATTACCATCAGACTGTAAAACTACACACACTGCAGATTCATACTGGATTAAAATCACTCCACAATTATTACTGTCAGACTGTAAAACTACACACACTGCAGATTCATACTGGATTAAAATCACTCCACAATTATTACCGTCAGACTGTAAAACTACACACTGCAGATTCATACTGGATTAAAATCACTCCACAATTATTACCATCAGACTGTAAAACTACACACACTGCAGATTCATACTGGATTAAAATCACTCCACAATTATTACCATCAGACTGTAAAACTACACACACTGCATTACACATGCATCAAACTTCATTTACAGTATTTTGCAACTGTTCATTAAGTTTTTCCTTTCCTAGGCTCCCTAAAAAAATTTAAGCTCCATAGAGCCTTAGTTTATCTGTTTTTAATAAAATCATCTGGGTTTTGGTGTTTGGTGCAGGTGCACTTACATAAATTTGTCTGCAATAGAAGTAAGTCAAAGTATCTTGTTTAAATACGTTATCAGCAACTTATCAACAGGATTTCCAGCGCTGAGTTACTGACAGGAGGTCAACACTGCACCAGAGAGGGCATCCAAGAGTAATGAAGCTTGTGGAATCCCAGGTGACCATCTCCATTCCCAGGGAAACGCTGAGTTGAGCCTTGCCGAGATCTATAAGAATAACCACATCGAAGACATTATTATATCCGCAGATCAACCCCACGGAGACAATCTAGCTCCACACATGGAATGAGGACGAGCTGAGAATATGATGAACAATATAAAAAATGACTGTAAACACGAATCAATACGTCAGAACAGGCTTGTACAGTGTGAGAGTGCAGGGTGTAATGTAATGTTGACGAAACGTTGAATGTAATGAAAACGTTTTATTGACTGACGTGCCCTTGATCAAGGTACCTAACCCCCAACTGCTCCCCGGGAGGTGTGGATAGGGCTCACTGCCCCCTTGTGTGTATGTGGTGTTTCACTGCATGGATGGGTTAAACACGGAGGTGAAATTTCCCCGTTGTGGGACGAATAAAAGTCACTTAATCTTAATCACTTAAAATGAGAGCACATCTGTGAAAAGTGAGCACTGAGCTGGAACTACTCTTGGCTAACGCTGCAAGCAGGTTTAGCCATCTAGAATAAAAGTAAGTGCAAAGTTAGGCCAAACAAACTTCCAAGTTTATTAAATATTCTGTGAGTTTCTTCATTGGCACATTCTATATCACATGTGTCAGGCTCCAGTCCTCGTGGGCCAAAGCTCTGCAGACTTCAGCACGCTGCCTCATTAAAACGCACCTGATTCAGCTCATCGGCTAATCAGCAAGGCCTTTAAGAACTCAATTCACAGCAGTAGATAAGGCTAAACGTTAATCCTCACAGCAATTTGGCCTGGAAAGTCCCCAGTTTGACATGCCTGTTCTTTATCAATCGATAGGCCTTGATGAGCACTTTACTTCAACTCTGCTGCGCTGACATAATCACAGCATGAACATCTCACGGTAGATGACATATACCATCACAACAGAGTGTGTTCAGTAAAATAACTGTCATGTTATTGTTGCTGTTAATTGTAAGGACAGACGCCGTGTGTGATGTTATGACAGCTGATGTCCCATGCAAATTTTTGTTGTCATGACAACTCTAATAGTAACATCACACTGTTATGCAAAGGAACAAAACCTGCCATGACAGCTCAGACATCTGCCATGGCATGTTTATGGTATGGCTATGTCAATGCTGCGTAGCAGAGGAAAGTTCACGGAAAGTGTTACCTAGTGACCTAGCAATCTAGCACACGAGCCAACCTATTGCAGATCTCTGCTGATCATGGGCCTCTAGTGGCTAGGGCTCCCATTCACATGCCCAAGAGGTCCAGATGGTACGTGCCTTCTGAACGCATGCAGTTGGCAAACCATTAGTAGCAAAACTCATCCCAATTGAATTGAAATGAAGACATAGTGTACGAAGATGTCATCTGTATGGCGAGACGTCTGCACTGAGCAGGGATTTTTCCCCAATAACACATGCGGTCCTGTGGCTGGTGCTCCTAGTGACTCATCTGTAGGTATGCAGGCCTGCAAATGGGCCGACAATTATAACTATATGTTCTCATGGATGAAGCTCCTCAAGGCTTAACCTTCTCTGACTAACGCATTACGTCGTTGCTGACAAATTAACCGAGCGCACAAGTTAATCAGAACAGACTACGTTTCCACGAAGGGACAAACCACAGTGATGTCAAGCGTGGTGGAAGTGGCATTAAGTTCATACACTTTCATACCAAGAAATCCTTTTAGTGAAGGGAAACTGAGGATGTCCACCCGCTAAATAAATAAAGGAACAAGTTAATAATGCAGTGTTGCTGTGATTCTAAGTGTCTGTGTTTCTGTATTTCTCTTATCACTGCTTAAACGCTATAGGCACTCTAGCAACTATAAAGTCCATCCAAATGAATAAAACACATCAGCCCGCCGTTTCTCCTGGTGGTCTGCTGTACCACATATTGCCTCCAGCTCTAACATGCCACACATGATCCAATAACAGAGATCCCCTAAACTGCTCAGTTAGCAGGACCGGATGCATTTGGGTTGTTCTGGGTTGGAGCTAGACCCTGCAAGCAGGTGAATCTCCAGCAGGAAGGAAGCTGTAATGCTGATCATCACACACTGTTAATTATTGCTGGGTTTCATAATACTTAACACTAATTTTCCACAAAACCCTGGAGAGATCATTTTATGTGAAGTCAAACTAACCAAATATTAACATTATATCGTTGTAAAAGCATTAATACAATCAAACATTTTCTGTAACGACAGCAAAATTAAGCTGTGAGAACAGTATAATGGGATAAAATAGCAACTGAGTTTTTCTAAAAACATTGTGTCAGATTCACAGCAGCACAGCTGTGTCTGATCCGCTCATACCAGCGCAGCTGTGTCTGATCCGCTCATACCAGCGCAGCTGTGTCTGATCCGCTCATACCAGCGCAGCTGTGTCTGATCCGCTCATACCAGCGCAGCACACACTAATTAACATCATTTTGTCCTTTCAGCAAAACTCAAACCACCCTAGGAGCCACAACATTTAATGTGCATTATAACATACTGGCTGTAAATATGTCTCAGTATGTGCTAATCTGCTAATGTTAGTACAGGCTAACACATGTAATATAAACGAAACGCAGACTTACTTTAAGCTTCAGCTTAGCCGCTTTTCTCGTGTCTCCAGCAGGAAACGGAATATGCTCTTGTAAAATACCTCGTTAACGCTTGCTTTTCATTCACCAGCTTCTTGGGCGAATTTTCCCATTCCACCTTAAATGGTGTCTGAGGTGACAGAATGTAACTGCTGCCCCATGTAAGGTGGAACGGGAAAATTCAAACGGGAATCTGACCTCAGCCTTGTGACTTTTTAGTGTTTGTCAGTTTCTCGATGCAGATTAAACGTATCAGGAAACCAGCTGGAGTGATTAGAAACATTCTGATCAATGTTCGTCTTAAATCTCTCTCTTTGCTGTTTCATAGCTACTAGTTAGGCCAGAGTGTCTGCATTGCTATGGTGACCATTCGTCTGGGCAACCAACCTTCAGGGTTAAAGGGTGAATTAGCAGTTCTACATTAACTCCAGTGCTTAAGACCATTTATTGTTAACTGTGTTGAACGATCAGCAGAGCCTTATTTTTCTGTAAAGGAGGATTATTTTATTTTTACCTACAAATCTAATTCTGCTATGGAGCCACAACAGGGCAGGGCAGAGTTAGACCAATATTAGGAAATATTAATCAACTGTTTATAATTGGTTTGGATGATGAGGTGCAATGCCAAAAAAGTGCATCCATTGATTGTTTGACTGCAACATTTTCTGTTTAATATTTTAAACTTAATATAATGCAGAGTTCCAGGACAACGTTCCTAAAACCTTAAATTGTAATTGCAAATGAGGTTGAGGTGACTTGTTCATAGCTTTCTCATAAGTTAAAGAAAACATTCTGGGAACGTTAAGAAAACGCGACAAATTCGTGTTGTGAAAACATTCCCACAACCAAAATAGAACATTAGGAGAACGTTCTGAGAACATAAATGTGCGGCTTATCTGTTTATGGTGTAGTAACCTCCATTACTTGTTAGCTACATTGGCTTCCTAGCTCCAGTGTAAGACCAGAGCCGGTTGATGAGGAGCCTGGCCTCTTCCTATTTCCCCCATTATATCAAAACCATGAATGCAGAACAGCAAAGGGTGCCCATGAGCGAGTGGAGCTACAAAACAGCTAGAAACAAAATAAAATAGTTTCTAATCACTCGCCCAGTACCTTCCTTTAATTTTAGTAAGTAGAAGAATGTATTTTCAGAAAAAAAGCAAAGAAAACTCACCCTTTTATTTCCTTTTTTCTACAGCGAATGGATTTTTGGCATCAGAACAGTAACATTACTGCTTCTGAATGCTGACTGGCTGTTTGCGCTCACGGACGTCATGGACGTACATGAGGTGCTGTATATAGGAAGTCCTATAACTTGAGTTTAAAAACACTCAAAAATATAACTGCTTTTATAATGTTTACACTGTTTTGTGTTTTAGGAAATGATTGTATTCTGTGAAATATGAAAAATTTTTAAGCATTTATAAATGATGATTTTACTCAAATGCTCATAAGTAACCCATTCATTTTGGACTCTCTCAGTAGCGCCCTCTAGTGTAGCAATTCTCCTCTCTACGAGTTCTCTGGTAAGACCAAATAGGCAAACATTAGATACCAAGCATGTCTTGACTGATCAACTATATTCAGGATAAAGCGATAATTGTATAAATCAGATTTTTGTGCCAATCTCTTCGTTTAACCCCAGTTCACAATGAGAGGAATTTAGGCTGACTATGTCCCTCAAGTGCCATACAGTCTTTGGGATGACCTCAGACAGGGTGGGGAGCCACTACAGTCCCTCCAGCACAGCCTTTCACCACCACCCATGCTAATGATGTTCTGACCCTCTCTAAAGGACAGTGCTAGTCCATCTGCGATGCTTGAAAAAGAAGCCGGCTATTTTGAAAACCATGGCAACCTCTTCACACGGACGATGTTGAGCCAACACAGAAATCAGCATCCGCCACTTGCAGCCTAATGTATAGCTGCCTAATGGTTTCCATGACAACTATTGTGAGGCTTCTGAAAGGCTAATTAGACTTCACACTGAAGTAGGTCTGTAGGGATCCAGTCTATGACGTGTTGTATGCACTATATACATTTTTGAATGGTATTAAAAACATTGAATCTTATAGTGGCCCTGAACCCAAAAAGAGAATTACAAGCTAATGTGTTATCATTGGGGGGCAATGACCCCAGCAGGACCAGGATCAATACTATGTCCACTTTACTATTGATGAGAGATTTTATAGTCCAACTCTTCTTAATGACCCAACAGCAGAAAAAGCACAAACTTGACATTAAAGTGATCATTTGTAAATAATTAAACAACAACAACAACAACAACAACAACAACAACAACAACAACAACAACAACTTACAGGATTTACTCCAGATATAAAAGTATAGCTACAACATCATCAGCGCTAGCAGCTGTCTTGAAGCCTGAATCTCATCCATCCTTCTGCATTTACAGGTTACAGTATGTAATCCAGTGTACACAAACAACTTAAGTGAATCTATTTGAGATTACGTCTTAAAAGCTAAGCAGAGGAACAGGGACTGATTAAAAGAATCACCGCAGGAAAAAAAAAAGAAGCCAGTTAAGCTGACCCATTTGGCAGGATGACCTGCAAGTCGGTCACATTGGCAGACCAGCTAAACCACCAAGTCCAAACAAAAACATACCGTACGCTGGTGTGTTTTGTCTACTTGTCTTCTACAGCTAGATGGCAACCAGTCAGGCCATCAAGGACCAGCTAGACCTTCTGAAGCCAAAAGCAAAAGCTGGTCTTGGCCGGTCTTTTTCAGCAACGTTTGCAAAAAATTAAATAAAATAAATCTAATTTAAACATTTTCCCTCTGAATCAGAGCAGTAAACACTAGCAACAGCGCTAGTGCTGATAACAGGCATTTAATGGCATTTGGCTCTGTGCAAACTGAACAGCCTAAATCTCAACACCTTTGTCTAAAATCACTTTATGCGTCTCCAGATTTTGTGCATATTTAATATATTTAAAATTTGTGGTTTTTATGTATATATTACTTATTTTCTGTAGAGTGATTACCTGACCACAAGCATTTCAATGCTTAAATGTCCTGACATATTGTGCAAATGGCAAATAAACTTGAAACTTACAACTTGAAAGTTACCACAAACAGACTGGCTTATGTGGTTTCTGGCACACATTCTACCTACAAGTGGACACTGCAGTTAAACCATCAGCAGCAGCCATGTTGAAGCCTGAATTTTGTGTGTACATTTTTCCATAGCGTGTCGTACGGCGTCACAAACCACATAAGCAAGTCTGTTAAAGATTACTTTCAGGCAAATGGGTTAAGACTCAGGCAGTGCACTGAGCCCAGGGCTATATTAGCCAGTAGCTCCAAGGCAAAACTAAGGAATCCAACTTGTCTTGGCTGTCTGACTGTGTTTGGGGGAGGAAGTTGCTCGTGTAACCAGATAGAGGATAGTGGGCCCACTGTTGGTCCACTGAGGGCAAAGCTGGCAGCTCACTGGCTTTTTGCCTTGCGTTTTCTGGGCAGCCCACAAGTGGTTAAGCAGAGTGTTAGACAAAATGCCACTTTTCAGCTCTCATTTTCCACTGATAGTCCAATTTGCTTATCATTCCTTAATTTCTTTCATTCTTCACTGCTGTAACCAACTTAGCACAGTGTCAGCATCATTTACTGTTGGGCCTAGTCATTCATTCATCAACCTTCATTTATTTTCCAAAATAAAAGTCTGTTTAAGGACAATAAAATCTAGTTCGACCTGGTATGCCCGACAATAAGTGGTCCGAGGGTAGAACGGCTGTGGCATACAGTCAGCCGGGTGCTGACCAGGCCTGGGAAATACCTGAGTACAATTAGTACATTTTGTAGTGAAGAAAATGCAAGTAGCGAAATAACACAGAAAAAAAAAATCCCCAAAAAAATCCCAAAAACAAAAAAAAGTGGTCTCCAGCAGCTTTCACCTTCCTTCTATTCTATTTTAGTTTATATACTTTTTAAAATACTAACCTTCTATTATTAGTAAATAATATGATGCTGAGTAACCCAACATCTTTTGAGAACTACTCCATCCGTCACTATAATAAACATTATTACAAACAAGCGTGTTCACAAGCTTCCTCTACCACCAGACTTGTGAGCTAATATTGCTCCCTGCTGGAGAAGCATCTGACTGCAAGTGGTTTCCAAAGTCACATCCACACACTTTCCATGTTAAAAACAAGGAGCTGTCCATTGTTACAAATGCATTTTCATTATTCAGCAAACCTCCAGCACACTGGATACTGAACACCGAGGACCAGAGGAACTTTCTCTCCAGGTTAGAGTTAACTTAGCTGTTCTACCGTAACTTTTAGCCATTTTAGCAGCAAATCATTTAGGCAGCAAATCACTTTGAGGTGAGCTGAAGATCCAAAGCACATCGGCATTGATTTCAATCCCATTCACGTGAAGTAAATTAAGGGGAGTAGTATTCCAGTGCACAGCAGAGCAAAATAACACAGCCAGTGTCTTAACAAACCTCTCTCCCTGTGCGTGTGAAACTGACTACTGGTGCATGAGACCACACACTTCATAAACAGTCATAAACAAAATTCCCATTTTCCCAACATATTTTGTAAGCTGTTAAATGGTAAATTAGCAATTCTCTTGCAAACAGTGATCATCACCTTTTACATATCACCATAGGATTACTTGCCCATCATGATTGTGTTGTCCATGATTACATCATCCTGACGCCAAGGCCTAGTGCCGATCTTTTTAAGCCAGTGGACCGATACATGCTTGCTATATGGGTGAATTTTTGTACTTTGTATTATACATTTGAAGTATCGATTTAAGGTTGTAATTGCGCTGCTGAGTGATTTTACACTCAGTTCTTGTTACCTGATATTGTACGCTGGACACTTCGCTGACAAAGCCAGATAAGATGCCCTGTGTTCAGAACATCAGTGGAGACAAAAAAAAAAAAAAAAAAAAAAAAAAAAAAAAAAAAAAAAGCACAGCGAAACCTTCTCCTGCACTTTTGTAAAATAAATAAATAAACAAAACAACAACAAAAAAACACTACCACAGCTGCGTCTTTCAGAGGAATAAAGGAGAGAGGAGGAATAGAAACAGTGTGCAAAAGAGAGAACACCTTTGCTCACAGTTGACACAGTTTCTCTCTCTCTCTGTCGAAGGAACTGTGCGGCGTTCAAAGGCCTCGTGACAACCAGAGAGAGGAGAAAACAAACAGGATCCAACAGGCATTCTGTCTGTGATACAGCCACACCAGGAAGGCTGCTCAGCGCCAGTAAAGACATCAAACAGAGAGAGAGAGAAAATTCATTGTGAAGGTACACTGACTTAGAGAGAATGGCGTCTCTGGCAGTGCCTCTCTGGGCCGGATCGCCTGCTACAGCACTATGTAACTTTGGAGGAGCTCTCACAAGAGCTGTGCTTTACGTCAGACATCAACAACTACAGCTCCTCGGCTAACTGTAAGAAGAACATGGACATCATAACGGAGGCTGCCAAAAAACAGAAGACGACATTCTTGGAGGAAGCAATGAAGATAAAAAGAGGGAGAGACTGAGCTAGAGTAAATCTTATCAAGTAGTTTTTACTCATTGATAAGATATAAAAGCTGTTTCCTTCAGCTCGACACCAACTGCACGAGTCCATGAGGAGGCTCACCAGAGAACTTACCACTCTCTGATGTGTTTTGGGGTTTTTAGCGAGCTATAGGAGTTTAAAAACGGTGTCTTATGTACATCCATGATGTCAGCGAGTGCAAAGAGCCAGTGAGCTGCTCCGCTCGCCAATCAATCAGCTCTCAGTAGCGGTAATGTTAGGGTCCTACTGCCCAAAACCCATCAGCTTTTTTTTAGTGAAATACAAACTTCTACTTTCTAAAATGAAAGGAAAGTTCTGGGCGAGTGATTAGAAACTATTTCATACTATCGAAACTTAAGTTTTTAGCTATTCAGCTCCATTCACAGAGGACTCACTCGCGGATGGCCTCTGGCATTTTGCAGTCATGTTTCTGATAATAGGGGTAATAGGAAGAGGCCAGGCTCCTCATCAACCGACTCTGGGGGCTCCCAGCACGATTTGTATTTATGATGGTATGTTTACAGCCACTCAATAATCCGATCAGATTTCTGCAGTTCAAAGATTATTTAACTGGTCAAACAGCAGACTCTGATCTAGAAATCTGATCAAGAAATCTGATAAAGAGAGATCGATTCAGCTCAGTAATCAGATTTCTCAGTGAACTCTGATTTCTTTCGGATTTCTCAGTCTGTGCACGTGCAAAATGGACTGCTGTCCAAGAAATAAGCAAGCAGTGTTGACGTGAGACACAGCAAACCACTTTTGGAACTGCGCAGAAACCAAACACGAAATAAAGGTTTAAAATAATGTTCTTCTTCTAGATGACGTTCATATTTTCATGTACAGTGGTGTAATTGTTTTTTTTTTTAAAAAAGCCACAGCATGAAGTTATGTCACGTCGTCTTCTGAGTTTTTTGGCTGGTTGCAAATCAAAAATCTGATGACTGTCTGACTGATTTTCTGTAGTTATCAGATTATTAGGTTGATATAAACACACTCAGTGTTGTAAAAGTGAATTATACTCTGTGACTCTAGGGGGAACCCTAGAGCAAGAAAACACCAATTATAACAATGCTTAAGTTTTCCTGTTTCAAGACTAAAATCACACTATTTTGATGGCCCACTATAGATGATCAACAGCTACTTACACGTTTAACTTTGTGGTGGATACTCCATTAATCATCAATGACAAGAAGATCAAGGCTTCTTTACTAAAGACAATGGTTCTATGAAGCACCATGAACACTCAAAGAACCTTTTGCGCGCTTAAAGTGTTCTTCAGACTGACTGAGAATATGCTGTATATGGCTCTGTATAGAACCTTTTGGAACCAAAAAGCGTGCTGCTATTGTTATGATGTAATGCTTGTAGTGCTATATAGAACCATATACAACACATTCTCCATCAACCTGAAGAACCATTTAAGCATGCAAATGTTTCTTTGAGTATTCGTGGTTCAACATCGAACCACTGTCTTTACTGAAGAACCCTTAAAGAACCATCAGTGTAGGTTGAGAAGCAGGTGTTGAAGATGAGGTTTAGGGTTAGTTTTAATAGACAATCACATTCAGTTTCAGATTCAATGGTATTTATTAGATATTTAGTTGAATTTTAGTTAAAGACACACTGAGCATCGGTACATCGTCTACAGTGGACCATCAAAATAAAGAAACCAAACATCTGACCCATGCAGGCTGCTCAGCACGTATGGAAACAGTACATTTGAGGCCTAGTTGCTCCTTTAATGAGACCAAATTGATTTGCTGTAGCACAACAGACAGCAGATATTCATTGGAGACGGTCGGGACTCAGCAGTTCTCTTTCACAGACGCTGAAACTTCACACTCCAGCACCAAATGTGTGCTCATTTTCTCCATCCTCAGACAAGTTCCTCTGTCCAGAGTGAGTCTGGCACAAACGCACTGGAGAATTCACGGCTTAGTCCCAGACAGACATCACAGAGCTGCTTCTGGAGAAACCATAGCGCATCTGCTGGGTACTGCACAATTCACTTTAGGCCTCAATTAAAAATGAAAGACTGTGGCGCCCCCTGTGGACAAGACTAGACAAATTAAACATGTAGACACAGAAATGTGTGTGTACGAAAGGAAACGACACTGTGGCTCATCTTTTCAGCCGCACTCATTATTTCTGACTCTGCACTTCTCCTCCACTGCAGAGAAATGAAAGAAGCCTGGGATTCAGAGCCACCAGCGGGGGAGAAACAGTGGATTAACGACTTAATGCTGTCTGTTACAACCTTGAGGACGGAACACGATGCAAGCAGAGCAGGGCAGACCGGCACTGTGCGAGGAACAGAGGTGCACTTGTTTTTGCAGCACTTAAATGCCTTTACATGACTTTGTCGTAAGCAGAGAGAAACAGGGAATCGCAACAGGACCAACAAAGTGGCTCTTTGTACAGTGAAACAAGGTTACGCTTGGTACTTCTCATTAGAGGCCAGTTCTCATTTTTATCATTTATGTCAAAATGGCCTTCAAGCACAAATTATACAATTTTTCAGCATCAAGGGGAAAAAATTGAAGCATCAACAACTAAATATGCATTTTTTAGTACTCATTGTGTTCAGCCTTAGCTTTCATTCCAGCTTCCATTCTTTTCAGGAATCTCACTTTCAGCTTCCCAAAAAGATCTGCAGACACATCTGCAAAGTTCAGTCCTAGAAATTTGCATTTTCTGCTTCATCACAATCCAAGCAGTGAACATTCAGTGGTGCTGAGGTCTGGACTCTGAGGTGGTCAGTCCATTGTTCAACTTCTTTGTTTGATGAGTCCGTCTCCTTTTTGAGGTTCTTTGAGGTTCTTCTTGAACAGCTACACATCCTTTCAGACCCATAGCGCCGAGTTGTCTTCTCACAGTGGAAGGATGGGCAAACACCTGTGGACATTTTCAGACCTGAAGCAACTTGATTTTCTCCTAAGATTTAAGTGCTGTTTATCTGATGGAGACAATGCTGGTGGTCTATCAGGTCTTCCAGGTGGTTGTTAGGAACTTCTGTTTTTGAAACTTCTGTTTAACTTTTTTTTTCTTTTGACATTCTCCTTCTTAGACATGTGGATCATCTTGGATCTAATCTCCTCAGAAACATCTTCATATGAGAAAGACATTTGTGAGGCAGGTAAGCTGAAATAACAGGAATGATTTATCTGATGTTATATGGAGGTGTTGAGACTTTTGTGTCTTTTGTTTCCTGATGAATAACCTCTACTAAATGGCCATTTAGACTGGAAACTCAATGAAAGGGAATATTGCTATCAGAAGAAAACATCATATCTCTTTAAAAACTAAAAGTTACCCTTTGTATTGTCTGAAACTTTCATGAAGAATGGACCAAAAGAAATGTCCCAAAATTACATGGAAAAAAAAGGTCTGGTTCCATTGACTTGCATTAAACGGCAAGAATGTTTTTCCTTCTCCTGTAAAGTTACCCTTTTGAAGATACAAGGTTTTGTTCCGACAACAGCGATTTGGCAATATATTTCCAAAAGTATTCGCTCATCTGCCTTCACACACATACGAACTTGAGTGGCACCCCATTCTTAATATAATAATATAATGTCGGCCCACCCTTTGCAGTTATAACAGCTTCAACTCTTCTGGGAAGGCTTTCCACAGGGTTAGGAGTGTGTTTTTGGGAATTTTTGACCGTTCTTCCAGAAGCACATTTGTGAGGTCAGACACTGATGTTGGACGAGAAGGCCTGCCTCACAGTCTCCACTCTAATTCATCCCAAAGGTGTTCTGTCGGGTTGAGGTCAGGACTCTGTGCAGGCCAGTCAAGCTCTTCCACACCAAACTTGCTCATCCATGTCTTTATGGACCTGCTTTGTGCACTGGTGGGCACAGGAAGGGGCTGTCCCCAAACTGTTCCCACAACGTTGGGAGCATGAAATTGTCCAAAATCTCCTAATGCTGAAGCATTAAGAGTTCCTTTCACTGGAACTAAGCGGCCGAGCCCAACTCCTGAAAAACAGCCCCACACCATGATCCCCCCTCCACCAAACTTTACACTTGGCACAATGTGGTCAGACAAGTACCGTCTCCTGGCAACCGCAAAACCCAGACTCGTCCATCGGACTCCCAGACGGAGAAGCGTGATTGGTCACTCCAGAGACAACACTTTGCATAGCGCTTGGTGATGTAATCCTTGGATGCAGCTGCTCGGCCATGGAAACCCATTCCATGAAGCTCTGTATGCTGTTCTTGAGCTGATCTGAAGGCCACATGAAGTTTGGAGGTCTGTAGTGATTGACTCTGCAGAAAGTTGGTGAGCTCTTTGCACTATGCGCCTCAGCATCCACTGACCCCGCTCTGTCCTTTTGAGTTGCTGTCGTTCTCAATCACTTCCACTTTCTTATGATCCCACAGACAGTTAACTGTGGAATATTTAGTAGTGAGAATTTCTCAAATGGACTGTATGCAGTGTGTGTGTGTACAGTGACTGTGCCAGACTGTAGTGGTATTTACCGGTCAGCTACATCCGGACTATCATCTATGGTCACGAGCTGTGGATAATGTCTGAAAGAATTAGATTGCGAATACAATCGGTGGAAATGAGCTTTCTTCGCAGGGTGGTGGGCTACACTTGATTCAATAGGGTGAGGAGCTCGGCCATCCGGGAAGAGCTTGGAGCCGAGCTGCTACTCCTCCACATTGAGGCCACCTGAGGTGGTTCGGGCGTCTGGATCTGGATGCCCCTGGACGCCTCCCGGTGGGGGTGTACCAGGCACGCCCTACTGGGACAAGACCGTGGGGTCTTCCTAGGACCCGCTGGAGGTCCCCAGGAATGAGCTGGAGGAAGTTGCGGGGGACAGGGATGTCTGGGATTCTCTGCTCTCCCAACTGCGACCCTATCTGGATTAAGCGGTTAATGATGACTTGTTGCACAGGTGGCGTCCTATCACAACACACTGAAATTCACTGAGCTCCTGAGAGCGACCCATTCTTTGACTAATGTCTGTAGAAGCAGTCTGCAGGCCTAGGGGCTCGGCTTTATACACCTGTGGCCATGGAAGTGATTGAAACACCTGAATTCAATTTGGATGGGTGGCTGAATACTTTTGGAAATATAGTGTGTGTGTGTGTGTGTGTGTGTGTATATATGTGTGTGTGTGTGTATGTGTGTGTATATGTGTGTGTATATATATATATATATATATATATATATATATATATATATACACACACATACACATACACACACACACACACACACACACACATATACACACACACACACACACACACACACACACACATATATACACACACACACCCCTCGCAAAAAGTTAGGGATATTTGACTTTTGGGTGAAATTTCAGGATGGACCAAAAATGCACTCTAACCTAACCTAAAATGCACATGTCCAACTGTTCAATGTTTCATTACTTTGTGTACAACTCGCTGTTTTCTAACAAGGAGCTTAATGGCAAGGTGGTGGTGGTGCTGTTACAGTGTGGGCAGGTGTGTCTAGTCAATACTGAACTGCCCTACACTTTGTGAGTGGTACAGTGACGAGCCCAAAATACTGAATAACATCATTAATCCAGTCATTGTGCCTCTGCATGAACAACACAGGCCTAATTTCATCTTCATGGACGACAGTGCTCCAGCTCATCGAGGTCACATCATTAGGGAATGGCTGCTGAAGACTTGGGTACCTCAAATGGAGCTTTCTCGAGACCTGTATCCCACAGAAAACCTATGAGATCAGCTGAGTCGCCATGTAGAGGCTCGTAACTCTGTACCCCAGAACCTCAATGACCTGAGAGCTGCCCTTCAAGAAGAACGGGATGCCATGCCTCAGCAGACAATGAGTCAACTTGTGAACAGCACGAGACGTCGTTCTCAAGCTGTAATTGATGCTCAAGGGCACACGACAAGTTATTGAGAGAGAAACTGACATTTTTTGTTGGGGTAACATTACATCCACCACTGTTGTTAGCTTTTGTTTCAGTAAATTGGTTGAGATGAGGAAATCACCACTGCGTGCTTCTACTTAAATGCCCTACTTTCATGATATAATATCACTGTAGCGTGAACTTTTTACGTTTTCCATAAATTTCACCCGAAAGTCAAATAACCCTAACTTTTGCATGTATGTATGAATGAATGAATGAATGAATGAATGAATGAATGAATGAATGAATAGGTGGAATGGCCAGCATCCAATGTAACCCAAGGCTTGTTTTCAATAGCCATACAACATGCTCTTAATATCTCCAAATCAAACACTGGCAAGACAAATTCTGCTCGGAGAAGAAACAGCAAACATCTCATCGTTTGTATAAAAACGGAACACTTTATAGAGATAAGCTGAAAAAGTCCAATGGAAACACAACTACTTTACAATTACAAATGTCGTCTTCCCTTCTGTTATTTACACTTTTGTTTCTCAACGTTGATTTAAAAAAAAAAGAAAAAAAAAAAAAGACAAATATGGTGGAATCCCAGACATTATAGATACATCAGTACATGTTTACAGTGTAGCTGATACACACAGTAAATAATTATAATAATTAAAAAAAAAACTCAAAGGGAACTGCATTGTTTTCAATCTGCTGCTGAACAGGGAAGAAATTAAAAAAGAGATAACAGAGATAAAGCCGTGCTGTTACTGTTGATTAGCCACTGAATATTCAGACAGAAGACCAGTTATGCCTTTATCTGTCCAGGTAATGGAGAACAACAACAATATGCACATAACTCTGGGGGGGTGGGTGGGGGGGCACGTTTAGAGAAGACAGATTTGGATCATTTACACTGCTTTTTCTTTTAAGTCTGTATTTTCACAAGCAGCATAATGATGAAACCCCCACAGTGACAGTTTAAATAACGAGCTACTACTGACCTCTGACTCATTTAGAGTAACAATCTCAGATTTAACACAACACAGCACATTTAAGACGTCGCTATCATTCACTAAAACAGCCAAAAAACCTCAAACAACTCACTGCTATTCATTCTTTGAACACTGATGGCTTTGCTTTCTATCCTGCTTGAGTCTCAGTAGCGCTTTAATAGCATCCTGATATTAATGCAGGATGTGGGGGGCTCTAATCACTGTGGTTGTGTGTGTGTGTCTATTAAAATCTTCCCAAACTTGATGTTCACATATAGCGATGGCTAGCTGCTAATTCTACATCCGTACTGGGATGTTCTCACACTTACGTGGCCATAACTAAAGAAAGAAGTACACAGTTCAGGTGGATATTCACTTACACAAATACACATACGTTTAAAAAAAACAAAAAGCCAGAATAGCAGAAAACGCACATTTAGCAACACATTACCAACAGGTGGTGGACTGCCTGGAAATTGTGTTATACCAGTCATCCTGCCAGACGTGCTGTAGAGGATCCAAACTGCAGCACAGACGTGGATATTCCTGGATTTTTCATAACTCATACTCTCCAAGGGTGTCGGAGTGCGCTAACATTCACAGCTGTATAAACAATAAAGGTGCAGTAGAAAAAAGCAAGCATTTTACAGCATGATAACAGAGTCCGGTAAAGCAGAACTGCCACACTAATGAGTTCGTGGGCACACGGGTTAAAAAACTTCCATCAGCATGGACAATACTGACCAGTCTCCAAACGGCCTCTCTCCGAGCTGATGAGGAGAGTCTATAGCTTAATGTTACGTTATGACAAGGACTGATCAGCTACCAGTTATACAGGGGAGAGAGCGAGAGAGAGCGAGAGCGAGAGCGAGAGAGAGCGAGAGCGAGAGCGAGAGAGAGCGAGAGCGAGAGCGAGAGAGAGAGAGAGAGAGAGAGAGAGAGAGAGAGAGAGAGAGAGCGAGAGCGAGAGAGAGCGAGTGAGCGAGAGCGAGAGAGAGCGAGAGCGAGTGAGCGAGAGCGAGAGAGCGAGAGCGAGGGAGAGCGAGGGAAAGGGAGAGGGAGAGACACACAGAGAACCAACAGGTATGATGAGACTGGTCAGCGTTGGTGTGAGATTTTGTGTGAAAGCAAACGTTATGCTGGCCACCAACAGCATAACTGAGCGGCCACTGAATGATGAACATGCAGTTTGTCCGTATGTCAGTCAGTGGAGCTTCACGGAAATATGATGAAGTGGTGAGTTCAGTCCACATACCTACATACCCTCACTGTCGTAGCAAAACCTCGTCACCTAATAAACGGTAACAAACCATCATTTTGCAGCGAAAACAGAATAATGTTCTGAACATTAACATATAGCTACTGTCCAAAAAAACCCAAAACACTTGCATCTCCAGGAAAATGCAATAAGTATTTAACTTTTAAACAAAGTTAATGTAAAGAGAATTTATTCCAAGTTATTTGGGATAATTTCTATTGGTCCGTTCATGAATTTTCCACACAGTGTTCAAACGATGTAGAAAAGTAAAAATCGAAGAAAAACAAAATGAAGATGCAAGTTTTTTTGGACAGTAATGATACATTAATGTTTTATGCCAACTAATTCCGGACCATTTCTGTCGGTCCATTCGTATTGAAAATGTTACACAATGTAAAGGGCAGCTGCCGTTTTTAAAAGGTACAAGAAAAATAAAAATGGAACGAGGGTTTTGATATGACAGCAATGATGTGTGGGTGTGTTTAGCTGCCTCCGCTGGGCTTGGCGGGAGTTTTTGAGCGCATGGCTGCTCCTGTGCGTGCGTTTCCCTTGCCCTGCTGTGGCTGGGGTGTGCCAGACTGCTGTGGCGCTGCCTCGCCTGCAGAGGCCGCTGTGACGCTCTGCTGCGGCGGCGGCTGGGCCGGGCTGTGGGGGGCTGGGGTCTGAACCTGTGGGGATGCGGTGGCAGCGGGCGTAACAGCTGCCGTTACGACCTGCTGCTGCTGGAGCAGTTTCTGTTGGACGACCTGTGCGGCAGAGGCAGAGGCTGCAGGGATCACCTGAACCTGTGCCTGAGTGGACGCTCCGGCTACTGCTGCGGCCGCCTGGGTCAGAGCCACCGTCTGGGGCTGCACTTGGATCTACACACAGAGCACAGTTTTATAAGTGATATTAAATAAAGTGAAACAAGAAAATATAGTTACACACATTTTTCCTTTACTTCTCAACTTCGTTTCCTCAGTTTTACACTGGAGCTACAAGGCTAAGCTAACGAGTAATATAAGCTTACACGCCACCAATTAGAGAAAAAAAATTACATTCAAATGAAGAAAATGCGCATTAACACGTTAAAAGCTGTCTGTTGTGGCTTCTTCACAGTCCTAGGCCAGGATTTATATGATGTTTACACAACAGCTGCTTAGCAGAACATGGCATCACTAACCATACATAAATACATACATAAAGCAAACTATTCCAGCTTTAATTAGATTTTTAAATAGATTAGAACATTTACAACCATCTGATGGCTCTTTCTGAACAAAGGACTGATTATTTCAGAAACTACATAACGCAAGCAGTTAGAAATACGTTCTTGTATAAGGCATCTGAATAATCTGAGAAGCCAATGCTGTGGACACACTATATAAAAACAGTAGGATAACAACCCCAAAATATTTCTAATACAGTAAATTAAGTGAACAGGTTAACTGCTAGTTTATCTGCTTGGCTAAATGCTGCTAACAACTACTGCGTCCAGTCTTGGCAGTTGCAGACTGCTTTTTGTCAGTTTCAAGAACAATAGCTGAGGAAGCCCAACTGTAAGAGCTGCAGGAGGTTAGTTGATGTAAAAAATAAAAACATGAAGTACATTTAAAACATACATGCTATTATATTTTGCTTTTATTTGATAACATTTTAATTGTTTTTTATAGAATTGATGATGACCTATTTTGTCAGCCACTGCTTGTGACAGAGCGACAATGAGATTAAAATATTTCACAAATACCAAGTTGAGTCACAGTCAATCTTTACATCAGTACAAAATGAGGGTATGCAAATAAAGAGAACTATTGGTCAGCATGTAATGATTAATACGTGTACCAAAAAAGGATTCGACCAAATCATGTGCTGGTGCGACCAACTGAGAAACTTCCAATTTGAGATTCTTTCAAATGTGGTACTGAAATCCGATGCGTATCTGATCTGCGGCGATGCAACTCAGTCTGAACAGCCAGACTGGAATTCATGCGACTTTTACGTCAGTACAACTCGACATTCGTCATAATTTCACTCTGCTGAGACTCAGAAACATTTAGGCTGATGTTTCTGTACCAAAAATGTAGAAGAGACGCATCACAAACGATTTCGAATGAAGCACATGGTCAGAAAAGTTTAAAGGCCCTGAGGACACGAACCAAAGAAGTGGCCGTGACCGAATAATGTGCCCTTTTTACAGTGAACTCGAACACATTGTGGGTAATGAGTCCATCTGTCAACCACTGAAGCTTTATAATAACTCCTGTGATGCTGGCGAAGACACAACTTAAAGCTCCAGGGGCGACAAGCGCCCGCTGGCCATCATGCCTGTTTACCTCTGGAAGAGCCTCATGAAGCTGTTCTTTTGCATATGTGGGTCAGTTTAGGAGCTGATCTGCTCAGACAGAGGTCGCATACAAATCATATTTAAAAGATAGTGTGAACAGCCTAAATAAATAAATAAATAAGATGCAGGCCACTTTTACCTGCTGAGTAAACGCAGTCTTATTAGCACAAGTTTGACATTTCTAAACAAAATCAAACGCCTTGTGATGGTGGAACTCAAAGTAGGTGGTGAAGGTGGTCGACCAATGTAGCGCAAGTTAGCATGGCTGAATAAAAAAAAAAAACTCAAAATAAAAGAATATTTTGACAAAGAAAAGAAAAAAAAAAAATTACCTGATATATAACTTACCCCAGATGCATTTGATTAGCCAAGATGTGGTTGATGCCTGTTTCTCTAATTTACAGTGGGAGATTCCAGGCTAACATTGCTGACAGACAGAGAAGCTGGACTGTCACTGAAGTCATTTCCGTAAATATGTACTACATTTGTAATTTGTTTGCTTTGACAGTCTACGTAAATACATTTAAACTAGAACTGGACAACAGCGTAACGTCTCACTTTGTAGAAACTCCTCCGTCTCTACACGGATGTCTCAGTGTCTTTCTGGCATAGCTAAAGCTTCATAACTGTAAGACAGTAAACCAGAAGTTTTCGTTTTTGCCCGTACAGGTGCCAGGAACTGCTGCAGTATTTAAGGTGAAATTTTAGCTGATAAACATGAACAAGAAGAATCCAGCTTCAGCCTCGTCCAAAACAGTGATCCTTTCTCGCCTCATGATTAAACGGAAAGTCACAAACAGGATATTCTTCAATCTGCAGCTGTTCAGAGCAAACATCTACCAATGAGAAGTGCAGGTAAGCTTTATTTCCTCTGTTTTCTGCTCACTTAGTTACCGTCATGCCATAACATGCTTGACAAACGTGCTTTATGCAGTTTGACTGTAGAAATAAGCATCTTTTTTATCCATCAGTACGACTTTGCTAAAGCGCTGGCGTCAACCGGTCCCTCTTCCCACAGCAGTTATGCTCAATCTCTGTTGGCATCAACTGGTACTTTCATCATGTAAACTCAATTCCTGTCGTACAAGCAGCCGCAAAAATATGTCTAATGAGCCACTGGTGTGTCCAGCCTCCAGCTGACGTGTTCCACAGTATGTGTATGTGTGTTGGAACATTTATGACTGAAAATGTGGTAGTTAAAATCTTAAACCATGTGTTTAGGAATTCATGTTGGTGTGACGTTGGCCGTCTTGTGCCGAATGATACCACATACTGCGCTGGGACAAAAGTGGTCCCAGTTACTCACAATGGCTGCTCCAGCGTTCACTTTTGTGGGGAAGCCATACAGTTCTATAAACCACATCAATGTGTATGTGCAAAATGAAGATCTGGTGCGTTCTGAGCGAGCTGAGAGAGATTTGTGGCGTGTATTTACAGATATGAGTTTGGTGACAATTCAACTCAAGGGTCTGTTAGCAATGCCAGCATAACATCTTTTTCTTAAACCCAGAGAAGCAGACCTCAGATCTCAAACATGTGTTGGCTGATCAACTGCCTCTGGGGTAAATGATAAATTACGTTAATTTGATTTTTCGCTTAATAACTCCTTTATGTCTGCAGATGTGTGCTGCATGCACATGCAATACAAATACACATTACTTCTTACAAGGCAGACACATTAGCTAGCGATAGTGTTTCGCTGGTGTTACTGACTGGACTCCAAACGTTAAAAGGACATGCATAATTGCAAATCACAGGATATTAGAGGGGGTGTAAATTTATTAGTGGTGAAAAGCATCACCAAAACTTTAAAAGTTCTCCCCAAACATTTCTGTCCTTTACAAGATCATTCCTGGCCCTCTTTGTGGATAAGACTGGACTTACTGTTTGATTGGACCGATTTTATTAAAAAAATAAACATTTTACAGAACAATTTTTTTACTGCATCCCATAAAACACACGGAAAAAAAAACAGCACAGAACATGTCTGCTCTTACCTGCTGGGGTGAGGACACTATCTGTTGCAGTTTAGCAACCTACAAATAGAGGAGAAGATCACTACTGGGGTAGAAACTGAAGTTGGAAACTAAACATACACTCGACTGATCTGTATGCCTGTATATATGCTACTCTACCATTGGCTCTTATACTGCAGTTAATATACACACCAGTCAGGACAGTGTAACTGTCTACCTGTATCTGCTGCGTGGTGGGAGGTTTCTGGGGCTGGGTGGTGATGGAGGTGGTGAAGAACTGGGTCTTTATGCCTGGCTGCAGCTGAGTGGTAGCTGCATACGTCACCTTCTGCTGGACTTGACCTGCTGACTGAGCAGCCTGCTGAGTGGCCAACTTTACACGAGAGAGAGAGAGAGAGAGAGAGAGAGAGAGAGAGAGAGAGAGAGAGAGAGAGAGAGAGAGAGAGAATGAGACAGCGAGAGAGAGAGAATGAGAGAGAGAGAGAGAGAGAGAGAGAGAGAGAGAGAGAGAGAGAGAGAGAGAGAGAGAGAGAGAGAGCGCGAGAGAGAGAATGAGAGAGAGAGAGAGAGAATGAGAGAGAGAGAATGAGAGAGAGAGAGAGAGAGAGAATGAGAGAGAGAGAGAGAGAGAGAGAGAGAGAGAGAGAGAGAGAGAGAGAGAGAGAGAGAGAGAGAGAGAGAGAGAGAATGAGAGAGAGAGAGAGAATGAGAGAGAGAGAATGAGAGAGAGAGAATGAGAGAGAGAGAGAGAGAGAGAGAGAGAGAATGAGAGAGAGAGAGAGAGAGAGAGAGAGAGAGAGAGAGAGAGAGAGCGAGAGAGAGAATGAGAGAGAGAGAGAGAATGAGAGAATGAGAGAGAGAGAATGAGAGAGAGAGAGAGAGAGAGAGAGAGAGAGAGAGAGAGAGAGAGAGAGAGAGAGAGAAAGTAAAAAAGGGGAAGAATAAGTAGGAGAATGGTCAAGAAATGATAAAAATGCGTGTTCAGGGGTTTAACAACATATATTTTAAGCTCAATGCAATGAGGGGAAAATCTTATTTGATTTTCAACATCTTGTTTGGTTTGATAAATGAAAGATCTCAACGCACCTCTTTTCTATGCATACTGTTTACAGTATCTCATTTCGCTGCATACAGTTTTTCCTGAATTTATAGGTTTTAGAAAAATGTTATTTAAGAAAAAGCCTCTGTGTGTCCCCCAACCTAAACTCTAGCCACTTTACTCTGACAGGATGCACATAGCTGCCTAGCTCTGATCACTGACGGTGGTTTCTATGAAAGATGTACAATGTAATCATATGCAAATTTTGGGAGCCACCGTCAAATGACATTTCATGGTGAAATGTCATTTTCTAAGTGACAAAAAGTGAACAAATCCACTACAGAGAACACATTTCTGCACATTTTAATACAATTATTTGCTGAACTTAACCTATTTGGGGAGAATTAAGACATCAAATTATATATAGTAATTACATAGAAATTGTGCACCAAAATTGAAGACCTACATATGTTATATTCAAACGTTTCGTGTTTAAAAGTGCATGCTACCTTCTGCTGCACTGCAGCCTGGGTTTGTTGAGGCTGTGCTGCTTTCTGCTGCGCTGCGGCCACCTGAGCTGCCTGCTGCTGCTGCTTCTGCCTCAGCAACTGATGCACCTGTAGCGAGTGGGCCACAACAGGAGCACCTGAACATGCAGAGCGACAGACGGATAAACATTCAGGGTTATTCATGGTAATTACATCCTCGCTGCCAAGAAAAGTCTGCAACTCACCTTTTGTGACATTGTGTACATTTGATTGCAAAGAGAACCAATGCAAATTTTGAAAAGCAGACCTTTCATGTATTATTTCTAAGTTATATACACATGTTAATGTTTCTTCCTCACACCACAGTGTTTTTCACAACAGTGTACCAATAACAGCTGCTCAATACTTGACTTGCTCATTGTAATAACGATACTGGCCTCTGCAATATCAGTACTGCAGAAGCCAATACTGTGATATTAGTCCATGATATGCAAATGAGTCCTCTAACCAATCACAGTTGCAGATGAGTTTCTCATTGATCGCAAAAAAATTAATTTACAGTAAAAATAATGCAGGCCAATCTTTAACCATGTCACAACACTGATTCACTATTTTTTTTAAACATGCTCCAAAACTAGTACTTTGCTCATATCAGGCAGCACTAACGCCAATTCATTCTTACACATTACAAATGCATCTCCTACTCATTACTAGCTCAATACCTGCTTTCTGGGCCTGTCCGATGGCCACACTGATGCCGGCCACCGTGACGGGTAGCGTGGTGACTCCTGTGGAGGAAACCACAGCTGGCACGGACACGACCGGAGGAGGTTTGGTCAGTGTCACCTGAGCAGGCTGACCTGCCTGTGCCTGGAGAGCAGATGGAGCCGGAACTCGTGTCTTGTAGAGCAGAACAAGACAAACACAGTTTTACAGGAGTAGTTTAACATTTAGTCGCCTCATTAATTAAAAAATAAGCCACAAATGAAGGTTTCATTCGTTTTGACCAGGAAAATTGTTTAATAAATGCTAAAGTAGGTAAAAAAGAAAAAAATACCTATTTACAATATACTATATTGTATATAAAATATACATAAAAGTAGAATGTGGCATCATCAGGATGAACATTTAACTGCAGTGAGAAAGCTTATTACGTTGATCTCAGCCAAAATCCTCTTTATTTCTACTTCACTGTACTTAACTGAATATCTGTTACTTGACTCTTAAGAACATTTGATTATGAAAGTAGTCAAAATGTACTCCCCCAGTGCCTACCCTCCAATGCAAGCAAATATAATCTGCATTTAATACAATAGCAGTTCAACTACTTGTAAGCATCAAAGGTTAAAAATAATTATATATCTCGCATTTAGTGAAATAAGCAGAATAACAAAATAAGTGCGTCTTCAAAACATGCTCTGCTCTAATGGGAAAAAAAAACACAATAACAATGCTCTGTTTCTCCAGGTAATACGGTCATCTAGAAATTTGGGTCCAAAAAAAAAAAAAAAGTATACTGAACTTGAACCTTGGCCACAAATGGATGATGCCACCACTGGGACTCAGAGCTCAGCTCTGCAGTGCAAAACAGGGCCAGGTAAAATCCTTAGAGGACAAATGTGCAGTAAAGCACTTAGAAATTTCAGATTACTGATCCGAAAATGTCCTGGACTTCATGGAGTCCAACTTAACCCACCCCCCCATATCCCAAATGTAGCTGACCTGCATACTCCAATCAACAGATGCTTGCCTCAAATTGTGCTGAGCTACGGAATTGAAGCGTTCAATTTGCATATTGTTAAAATATGTAAGCTCACCAGTCTGGCCACCTGCAGGTTGGTGACGGCGGGTGCGGTGAGGACGGTGGTGGCAGCTCTGGGTGCAGCCACTGTGGTGAGCTGCGGGCTGGGCTGAGCTGCCGGGGCAGCCTGAACCTGCTGAGTTGGCTGGGTAACTGTTGCCTGCTGACCCTGAGCTGCAGCTACTGCCGCCGCAACCTGCTGCTGCTGAGTCATCTGCAGCTTCTGCTTATTAATTTTCAGCAAATCCTACACACATGCACATAGACACTTTGACTACTATATTTGTAAAGAAGTATCACAATAAATAAATATATACATAATCAAAAATGAACTAAAATAAATAAATAAATAAAGTGTTTCATTCCAAGAGAGAATGAACTACTTTCTAAGCACACTTCCATTTTTCCCTGATACATGTTGGGAGTGGGCTTCATACACACAAATATCAATGCTGCATTATGATTATTTAATATGCTTTTTCCCCCCAAACCTCTTCTTCTTACAAATGTATGTGCAGTATTTTGTAATTAAAACTTCCAAATACATTATTTGAAAAGAACCTTGCTCAGACCAAAGGCTGCTTCACATGCAGCAAACAAAAATCACAACAATAAAACAGAAGACAACAAACGAATTCTTTCTTTTAACCTCACTTTAACCTAACCTTGGCTTCCTTGGCCTGACTTGATGACTAACATGATGACTAATGCTAACTGCAGTTAGTTGAATCAATTGCTTACCCTCCTTAGAGCTGGGTAATACATTGCCTATTCTGGTATACAGTGACATGAGCTCCTCAGCATTTCTACTGACCAAAACAAACTACTTGGCTTCCAGACAGCCAGCAAGTGAAGCAGCGTCAGCAAATCTTTCAGATATGCGTCCTTAAGAAAGCAAAGTGTGTGCCTACCTGTGGTTTACTTAGTGCTTTGATCTGAGGAGAACCAGCCTGTTGCTGCTGTGGTTGCTGCTGCTGGAGCTGCTGGAGCTGGTGGTGCTGCTGTTGCCTGAGCAATTGCAGCTGCGCAGGTGAGAGCTTCTGAGACAACTGTATTCCAGCTGCAATGGAGGTAACAAAGGAGAGTGAAAGGGAAATGACAGGACAAGAAAGGGCAGTTCGTTTTGACAGCGAATTTTTAAACCACTAAACAAATAACAAAGCAGGATATGCACTGTACTGCTCAGGACGGCACAAAGCAAACGCCTTCAGCGTGGTAGAATCATTGTAGCGCACAATGGTTTACTGATTTAATAAAACAGGACACCAATGTAAAATATTTTGACATTTACTACACAATTCTTCCACCAAGCAATGTAGCTCCTTAAAAACAGACTATAGTTGTCAAGATACATAACATTTCTTTGGCAGTCAGTCAGAATTCAACTGATATATGCAGTCAAATGTGTATATAGTGTTTTACAACACAGCTCAGCCAATCCATTTTATGACAGCAAGTAGAACAATCTGGCAAATAGCTAGGAAATGCATATTGTGAGACACCAGTTGAATACTGGCGATCAAAAAGTACTGCTTTGCTTGAATATTTGTTGTTAATGTGGTTCTTTTCTTTCTTTGAGAGTAATACATGTATCGCGCTGTACCTGGAGCTCCCAGTGAGCGTGTCTGTGACTGTCCTGGAGCGAGACTGGTGGACACCACAGGTGAGGCAGTCACTGGGGTAACGGCTCGAATGCCTGGAGGGGCTATAGTGACAACTTCGGTGGGGGCGGGGGCAGCAGGGACAGCCCTCTGCTGAGTGTGAACCACCTGCGCTGTAGTAGTGCCTGCAGCCTGGAAAAGCACAAATGAAAGAAAAGAACAAACACACCATCACAGTCAATACAGCAGAGTGTCTGACATCATTAACCACTACCACAAGACGTAAAATTGGCTTTGTAATGATTTGGATTCTGATTAACTGATTTATTGAATCTTAAAAAAAATAGACAAATTCAGAAATATACTGAATTCACATGTGATTAGAAGAGCCTGCTTGTCGGATGTAACAAAAATAACATGCAAAATATTTTCACATTTGGAAATAGAATGAGAATTAAATTTCAGCCAAAACATTACCGAACATTACAGCGAATGTTATTATATTATCGATATTATATATCAATTACAAAATTCTTAACTCTACTGTTAGCCCTTTAAACTTGTTTGAAAGGTAAAGGACACGCACATCCAGAATGAAATGTGTCAGCTCTGTGTTTTCATCATGTACAAAAGATGAGCGTGCAATAAACAATGAGGCAATAAGTGTGCCAGCTCATTCGGAGCACTGTTTGGATCTGTAAGAATTTATTATTGTTGTTTAATTAGAGTAATAAATAATATAATAAAATGCTGCTGATATGTGATTTGCTTTCATGTGTTTTCTTATTCACATTTATACTATGAAGCAAATTCTACATGAATATCTAAAAATAAGTGGAACAAATAGCAGAAATAACCACTTTTTTAAGTCAGCTTTGCAGGGTTATATTAATGAGTGGATAATAATCATTGCATCATAATAGACTGATGAATTTTAACACCATTACATGCTAGGTTAGGCTTAGTCCACATTTTACATTTTCTAGGTTAGGCTTAGTCCACATTTTACATTGCATTTTGCATGACTAAGCAGGCTCCCACTGAAAACTGCATGCATTTTAGGTACACTAAGAAGCATCCTGATCCTGGTTTGTAATGGTTTGTATAATGTATAAATATACACAGTTTTTCTTCAAGGTTTGACACGATCACGTAAGTCAGGTTGTTGAATGTTTGTTTCAACACTGAGCAGGACTTACCGCCACAGCTCCAGGGATGGCAGGAGAAGCTAGTCGTTTGTTGCCCTGAAATTGGCCTGGAGGAACTCCAGCCACCGTGTTCACGATCACATTACCCCCCACTGTAGCTGCTGAGACAGACAGAGGAAAGCGACACCACCATCAGCACTGCATTACAGAGGAAAACCACCCCCTACTTCTGCTTCTGAGACGTTATAAGCCTGAGGGAACCCACAGTGGGATAATGTTTATGTGACACGAGAGGGTACCTGTCTGAATGCCTGTTCCAGCAGCAGCTGTCTTGATCGCTCCAGCCTGAAGGAAAAACGCAATTCTCATTTGTTTGAATACTACAAAATCTCTTACTTAGTTACTCCACTCAATTTGTGAGCATAAACTCAAACAAAAGATGCTTTACAACATAAGCACAGAAGACTTCAAAATGTCATACAGCAGACCTACTAAGCCTAAAGATTACAAATAAAGGACAACAGATTCCAATAATGTGTTGAAATTACTGACTCGGTCACTGCACTGAATAATGGTTCCCTTAAAAAAGCCACTGCAGCAGGCTCCGACTCTGTCTGAGCCGATCCTAATCAGTTCCTGAATATGTTCTCAAGAAGTCACAGGCATAAGGTTATGCTTGTTTGCTGCACACAGTATGTACATACATACATACATACATACATACATACATACACACACACGAATCCTTCAATAAACACTTTAATTTAAGCTTGTTTTTGACTACTGTTTATTATTTATGTAGGAAGAAGATGAGAGTGCATCAGTGGACAAACCATGACACTGCTGAAGGGGGTGGGGGGTTGGGGGTGGATGGAGAAAAGGTACTGATGTGATGGAGACTATACTTTTGTAGATTATCAAAAATAAGACATGCAGTGTTAGTAAAGTCTGACCAGTACAGCAGTGTTGGGGACTGCAGCAGCTCCTTGCTGGTTAGCCTGGGGGACTCCGGCTGCTTGTGGTCCAGTGGCAGCAGCCTGTGGCTGGGCTTGAGGTTGAGTGGCAGCTACTTGGCCTTGGGTAGATCCAGTTGCCTGCTGCTGTTGTTGAGCTAACTGCTGTGCCCTCTGCTGCTCTGCTAGAGCCTGAGAGAGAAATAGAGCCACAAACACAGCTTACTGGATTTGTAGCTTGGGTGTTATAAACCCTCACTTCTGCCATGTTGAGACACAAACAGGTATTTAAGAATGAATCTCCGGACTCTCACCTTCTTCTCTTTGGCGATTCTCTCAGCTCTTTGAGATGCTACCTGGATGGGAGGCAGCGGCTTATCATAGCTGATGCCACTATGTGGAAAAACAGAGACCACACAGTTAGACCAACAACACCACACCGCAATATTCTGAACAAAAAGCACATACTGTCCACTACTGGGGGAAGCTCACCTTTCAGCCAACACTGAAGCATGCTTTGGGTTCTTCTGGAAAGGATTCATACCCAACCTGAGGAACAAAAGGAGAACAGTTATGAAAACAGAAAGCAAGCATTTTTAGCACGTGTTTGAGTTAATTTCAGGGCTGTGGACAGAAATGTGTCCACAGAGGCTGCAGAAGAGCTTTACACAGGTCTGAAATTTTGGTCTATATTTCCAATCTCATCACTTTAACTAACCCACCAACTTAATCAGTAAATGCCTTCAAATAACATCCTAAGCAGTTTTACTCTGGATAAACAGAAATATTCTTAAGCTGTAGCTCTTACAAGGGTTTGATAGGAGGGCTCCTCTTGCTGGCGATTATCTTCATGAGCTCAAAGCGGTTGTTGTAAAGCTGTATCTGAGTGGCATTGTCATCCTGAGTGTAGATCTGACAGGTGCGTAGAGGACGACTGTTCTTCGTCTGCAATGAGAAACAAATGGAGGTCACTAAAGAGCATATAGCAAACAGCTACAGCAATCAGAAGAAAAGCTTATTTCTGGATGACGGCGGTTATTTACAACAGAAAATTTTTGAGGTGCACATCAGCTTACCTTATAGATGCTCTTTGTCTTCTTTTTGGGATTAGCTTCATATATCAACTGTGTGAGAACACATTAAGGTCAGAATTAATGCAATATGTTATCGCTGTTGTAACAAAATCTCGCGCCTCCAAAATGGTAACTGAACAGAAAAATGTTCTTTATGATGATTAAAGACATACAATTTAACTCCAAGTCATTTTGGACTATTGCTATTTATCCACTCATCATCAAACACTTTAACGAAGCAGTGTAATACTATATTGCTGCTGTTGCTGTTGAACGGACCGACAGAGATGGTCCAAAAATACTTTAGGGCTCCTCTTGCTAGTGATGATCTTCAATAGCTCAAATTTACTTCCATAACAATTGAAGAACATTTTTTCCTTCTGTTGTGAAGTTACCATTTTGGAGATAAAAGATTTTTTCCGACAGTGACAATATATAAAAACTATGAGGTTTGGATATGACCTGCAATGATATGCAAAACTTACGAAAGCAGGGTCAGTATTTACTATCAAACAAGGTGCAACGTGGCTATGGAGGCACCCAAACAAAATGGTCACATGACATGCAGCACACTCTTGTGCTCTCTTACCTTGCCCTCCTCGCGGGGGATAATGACGTTTTCATAGCGGCTGCGGCACTGCTTGGGCGAGCGATAGATCCGGCTGCAGGAGCTCACCACGTCACTCACCAGGTCCCAGTTTGGAGTGTGAGCCGGAGACACAATGGTCAGGTTCAGAGGGAGCTCAAGCAGCTGCTTCACAGCCTGGCAATTAATACGAAAATATAGGTTTTGTTTGCATGATGTGTAAAGGCATTAAGGCATGTAGCTGTGGCGCTGTATAAACTTTACCTCTGAAGCAGAAGACACTGTCATGAATCACAGCACTTATGAAGGAAAACTAAGGTGCAAGTATTTTGTGATATTCTCAAATAGCACATCTCCACCTACAATAATGCAATGAAAATATCCAGACAGTCAAACCTCTCCAGTGTAATTAATAAATGCGAAGATAAGACCAAAGTCCTTTTTTCCACCATAGACTGAGTAATTGACCTTTACTTTTCTGCTAGTGGGTCCAAATGTGATTTATCTTCGAATGGTTCGCAATTCATTTTTAAAATAAAACAGCCTTGATAAAACAGAGCATAGCTCAGCCAGCGGAAAAAAGCTCCTATTACCTTAGTAACATCAATAATGACATCTTTCTCTATTATCAGGAGCTCACAACTGTTATAAACATAAAGTTCATCCACGTGATCTTGAGCCTGTTACCACTTCCCTCCATAAGACGGTTTTTGATTATGCTCAAAATGTCGTTTAACTACTGTAAATTTTCCTCTGTCAGTCAAAAGGCGCTTTTCCTGACACTTTTAAAACTGCCTTGGTGATGCCTCTGCTAAAAGAGAGTAGTATGGATCCTTCCATACGAAATGATTTTAGACCAATTTTAAGAACTTTTTTTAATTACAGTCTTAGAAAAAGTTGTTTTCAAACAATTAAATGCACATCTAATAAACAATTTATATCAGAAGGTCATTCAATTTATATGTGGTCATTCAATCAGGCTTTCATTCTAACCACAGTACTGAGACAGTTGATGGTTTTACTGGGAAAACCATCAAAAAACATGGAGTCCCACAAGGTTCTGTGTTAGGGCTTTTGTATTTCTGGGTAATGACATCAATTTTCATAGCTATGCTCATGATGCACAATTATACATTTCCATTCCTTCTGATAACCTTTGACAGACTGACCAGATGTGGGTCCGATATCCTCAGTGGACGTTTCTGCAACTAAATCATGAAAAAACTGAATTTCTGATCCTTGTTACTAAAACCTTATGAGCAGCTCATCTCTTTAGCTTGATATGAGCAAATCTGAAGTACGAGAACTTTTTGTCACCTGAGAAATATCGCTAAAGTTCGGCCTTTTCTATCTCAGAGCAATGCAGAAAAACTTATTCATGCATTTGTTATAGCAGAGTTGATCACTGTAATGCTTTTCTTATTGGGCTTACAAAAACTATACATCCTCTACAATACAAAATGGAGCAGCGTGCAACCTAACAAAAACAAAAAAAGACAGCTTATATCACCCCTGTTTAGGAACTGTACCTGTATCTTTCAGGATAGATTTTAAAGTTCTGCTACAAGTTTTTAAGGCTCTAAATGACCTAGCACCAACTTGCATTACAGATATCATGTTCCAGCACATGATATCAGATCCACAGATACAGGCCTTCTGAAAATACATTCCCCAATCCCACCTTTTATTAACAATCACTGTCAGTGTTTAATTATTACCTGACTGTAAAGCACTTTAAGCTGCCACGGACATGAAGTGCTATATAAATTAATCCTAATTAATATTAAATATTAAAATAGAACTTAATGAATATTAAAAGGAAGTTACTGGTGGAACGGTGTGGTCTGGATGAAACCATACTAAACCATACTCATGTTAACCTTCTGTACAAAATCCTTTTAATATCAATAATATTTGGTAACGGCAGCTGATACGTTACTCACAAAATGTTGTCTGCAAAACGTAATTACTTTTGGTCTGTTATTACAGGCAATAATTACATGGTAGCTTTTTCTGGCTAATTTTTTGAACCTGGCATGATTCAAAAGATTAGATATTTTAACTTGTATTGATATTTTACCTTAAATAATGATTTTAGTGTCAAAATGTGTCCAAATACCAAAAATTGTAAAATGATTGGTTATTAGTATTGGCCCTTACAGTAAAAACACATTGATTTCACACTAAATGGCAGGTAGCGCGGTAAGAAGTTGCTTCGGGGTGTTTTGTGTTTCAGGTCTGAATTTAACTACTGAATAATCCCTCTAAAATATACTGGATTACACAACTGAAACTTGAGAGGGGATAAAACCTCCACTGGGCTCTTTTACTGAAGGAAACAGTAAGAAAGTGACAGTGTGTGTGGGCACATACACATGGAATTGTGTCGTCCAGTACCTGCAATAGAGCCCAGTCCTCACTAATGAGCCAATCTGGGTTGTCCTGTCCAGCCTCCATAGCAGGTTTGGCCAGTGTGGGAAGTGGCTTGGCGAAAGGAGCCTGGAGCCTGGAGATGTTCTTCTTCTGGTCTTTCCCTTCTCGTCGCACCTTTACCATGCTGGCCTTATCAAAGAGTGACCGAGGGGGTATGACCGCCTCACCATGACCCTTCTTCTTCTTACGGCCCACGGCTGGGGAGAGAGTAAAGCAATGCCGCGTAAATTATATTGATTACTAATCATTGGTGCAATATTGGTAATTTTCAGTACTGCACAGATGATGCATGTATTCACTAAATGAAAGATTGCGGTCCCAAGTCTTTCAGAGGCTGTTTTAATTAATGTGGTTGATTAAAGAATTCATTAACCAATCAAATTATTTTGGAAAAAAAATAAATGCAAGCCAATGCATTTTAATATATTGCAAGTCACATGACAATCTTATAATGAAGTATTGTAATTGCAAGCATTTTGTCCACATCATGCAGCTTTCACTCTCTCTTATGTGCTTGATTAGATCAAAAACAATGCCCAAAATAATTGTCAACTAAAGTGGCCTGTTCTTTGCTCAAGAACATGACAACAGCAGGCATCACCTGGGATGGAGCTTGGCATCTGAAACCCGGCCTAGTTGAGGCTGACCAATGAACTACAATTTCCCCTCTTATTTCTTACCAGTAGAATCCATCTTGGGCCTCTTGTGCTCCTTACGGATGTAGACTGGGGGCAGTTTGGACTCCGGCATGGGAGTGGAGTCATACATTAGGCAGATCACGGAGTCGATATAGATATCGTTATCATCCTGAGGTGGGGTGGGTGGGGTCCACAGCTACATCACAGAGACAAACGTATTATGTCCAACAAATGAATGTAACCCAGAAACATTGGCATATATTTCATATCTGACAAATATATCTGACATACTGACATATATTTCAGTCATGTCTTATTTGATGTTGAAGAAAACAAGAGATTTTCTTTGGTCTTACCGGCATAATTTCTGTCTGACCATCCTCATTCTCAAATATGTATTCCTACAAGGCATGAACACAGAAAACGCTGCAATTTACAGCACAAATACTCTCCCCCCACCCCAATCAGGTATAACAGTAATAACAGGAACAGCAGTTATTTATGGTACTGATGTTCCAACATCAAACTCGTTTGCAAATAGTTAAAATACTGAGAGAATACTCTGGGTACATATGTACCATGTTGTAAGCATCCTCTCTAGTATATGTAAAGAGATCTTCCTCTTCTTCTAGAATCATCCGCTCTTCCTCCTCAACCTTCAGTTTCTGCTGCAGATGCAGCTCCCAGCTTCTCTTGGCAGCTTCTGTACGCTCCTACAGGTAGACAGGCAGGCACAAAAAATAGGTTCAACCCAAAATCTTTTGAAGAGATATAAATTGCCAGCTGCCACTGATAACTGCTCTTATATGTACTGCATGATATAAAAAAATAATAATAATAAACCCAACACCTTTTCCAAAATAGTTTCTGATCTACCTTGACAATCGTTTCATCTTCACTGACGTGCAGGTACTCCAGGTAGTGCAGGGCGTAACGCTCTATAGGAGTCAGCTAAAGAGAGCAAATAAAGAAATGTATTAAGAAAACGAACGACTAAGTCAATTCGAATGATCATCAATACTACAAAAGCATGATCAGAAGCATCCAATCATCCTACTTTGCTGCAAACACGAATCAATTTCATTTTGGAAGATCTCTATTAGTTTTTAATGACGTAAAGCCCTCAGCTGATTCGGCTGCAAGGAGACTATACACACTCATGATCAGTGCACCCCTAATTAATTCAGGCTGCTCCTGGTCACCTGCTCCATGACTGCTGTGAGTTCCTCTAGCTGGGAGGCCTCTTCTGTCGCCTCGCCCTCATCCTCTAACCGCTCTTCTCCTTTCTCCATCGTTTCTTCTCTGCCCTCTTCTGCTCTCTTGACCTCCTGCTCGTCCTCAGAGTGAAGCGTCTGCAGGGTGATGGTGTTCAGGGCCTGTATGTAGGGTCTGGCCACATGAGGAGGGATAGATTCTGCTGGAGACGGATCCTGATGCAGAACCACAAACTCCTCCACCTTCTCTCCAGAGCCTGCCTCCACCTCAAACAGATCCTGAATGGTGCGCTGTGAAAAGGAAAAGGGGAACTGTTATATTCAATACCTCAAAGCAGGGCTGGGTGAATTAAAGAAATTAAAAAAGGTGCATTTGATGCAATAAAACTGAACCACTTCACTGCACACTAAAAAGAACAGGTAACCCCAACGCAGCAACAACTGATTTTTCTTTTCAAAACAATGATGCACATTTGTGTGAACCGCTGTACACTAACGTACACTGCTTTGTAACATTCAAGCTCTGTGCACTAATGTTTGCTGCTTTGTAAAATCCAAGTGGGTAATGTTAATTTACTGATGAAAGATTAGTGAACATTGGTGAATTTATAATAGCAACAGTGTGCTGATGGTTGTAAATCTTGAGAATTTGTGTCTGCGCCTTCCTTCACAGCCAGAATCTTGTCTTTGGGACTTTTATATTATAATTATACACACACACACACACACACACACACACACATACACACATATATATATATATATATATATATATATCTATATCTCTACATATATATATATATATATATATATATATATATATATATATATATATATATATATATATATATATCTCTACATATATATATATATATATATATATATATATATAGACACACACATACACACACACAATTTTTGATCATTTTTCCCCTTTACGCTGGCAGCACACTCCTGAAACTTTAAACAGGGCACTAAAAATGATAGGCCAGCACTGCAACATTGCCATGAGTTGTGCAGGTGCTGACAAATAAACTAAAATAGCTGTACAAACATCAAATTCAGCATGGGAAGACAGTGTATCTTGAGCCTGCGAAACCAGAGAGCTGTGTATCTAAAAACAATGTCTCTGCTGAAACAGCAGCTTGGATTAAAAAGCAGTGCTGGTTTTTCACAGTGACCACAATAACAATATTGTGTGTTGAGTATCGTGGTACACCAATGCAATACATATGCATGAACATCAGCATGTGTCTGATCTTAAAAGACAAAGATTTTGAGCGGTGCTTGGGCTGGCAAGTACTGACAGTTTTGATAAGAGAATGACGAATGTATTAATGTGATGAGTGAATTACTGAGACTTCTTGAAATAGTCAGAGATAAGCATCTTAAGCCTAATTTCCAGATGTGGTCAGGTACCTGAGTGAGGAATGCGAGGGTGTAATCCGTGCCCTGTGCTGCAACCTCTCTGATCAGATCCTTAGTGCCATTCTTCAACAACTTCTCCTCAATGGAGTTCCCACTCTCCAGCCTGGGGAACATCAACAGACATTATAGATTTACCGACGTAAATTTTTTGAATCATATATATGATGAAAATATGGTGAAATCTGGTGTGTGGGCACACGCTGCAGTCAAGTTATGAGCGTATTTTCCTTAAGTACATTTTCAATGTGCTCACAATAATAAGATTCACTGTTAGTAAATGACTGCTGGGATAGGCTCCAGCTCCCCCCACAACCCAGAAGGACAAGCAGCTTAGAAGGTGTGTGTGTGTGTGTGTGCGTGCTTGAAAATGATCGACACGTAGTGTACTATTACACATTTCCACCAGAGTGGTCTCCGAACCCCTAGAATTTAAACAGTGTAACCAGAAGCTTAATAACAAGTTTAAATATACAGGCTCCTGTGCTATTTACACACCTGTAGATGTGGATGTCCTTGGAGCGGCCAATCTTGTCACACCACTCCTGTGTACGGGCATCCATGCTGGGGTTAAGATCAGTGTCGTAGAACACAATGGTGTCTGCATCAAACACGTGACCCACAGCAGAGCAGCAGCGATTCGTCAGGATGGAGCAGAAGAAGCGCTTGTTACGGTTAAACCGCTTCACCTGATCCTGACAGGGCGAGAGTCAGGAGGGAGAATGTATTAGTTGAGCTCACACACAATGTACTAGGCAGCATCATCTGAATTCTTATACTCACCACAGATAGACTTAGAAACTGTAGCAAAATTCCCAAATGTGTAAATAAAAACAGGAAAATATTATGTGCAGAAAACAGATGAACAGCCAGGAGGTTAAGATGATGCACCAAAACAAGTCTACATGCATGCAGGAAGATGTTTCAGGAAGGCAAAAGAAGACATGCTGATCTGTAGCAGAAAGGACACCATAACCCTATAAGCAAGTCCAGTGTGTTAGCATCTCTTAAGGCCCTGTCTGGAATTGTATCCAGTAGGGAGGGAAGAGAGCTCAATGTTTTACCCCCAAAGATAAAGCCCAGACACCTACACAGCCTCAGAAGGGCCAGGAGTTGGACAGGGAAATAAGAGCAAAGCAATGTGAGGTGAAAAGCAACAGAGGCAGAAAAAAAATTAAATGAAATAAATCCACAAATAAGGAATCATTAAAAAAGTTAAGTCTGTTCATTTTTGCAAAATATTACAATATTATTTGTATTTTCTAACATACTGACAGCATCAGACTGAATCATTTTATTTTCATAAAGGCTTACGGTTTCCTTTTTCCCCGTCAAAGTTTGTTGGACCTGATCATTATAGTGGCTTAGAAATGTTACTCAGATAAATCTTTTAAAAATTCTGGCCACGTTAAAGGAATCAATTCTCCACAAAAATAAAATGAATAAATAAACTGCAAGTCCCAGTTAACTGCAAATCATTTCTGAAAGTATTATGACTTGGGCAGATATTCTTGCACCATTTTTGATAGGACACACAATATATGCACAATAAAAATAACATTTAACTATATTGTTTCTTCTTTAATAACTTCTGAATACCTGTCTTTCCTCGAAAGACAGGCTCTCATCTAGGCGCACATAGGTAAGATGGCGATGATCTAGAAATGCCTCCAGGATATCCAGCATGCTGGCCATCTGAGTGAATATGAGCACTCTCCTGTTTTCTTCCTTCATCTTGTGCAGCAAGATAGACAACGCCTCCAGCTTACCTACAGACACAAACACCAACAACACACTATTAACTGACACTGGCAAATGTAGAAGTGGTCTTCTTCAGTTCAAATGACAAGGAGAAACAAACTTATCGATTCAATTAAACACAGTAAAACATTAAATATATTTGTATGATATTTGAGTGCTATATGATCAGATCTTTTGGGAACTGTGTAGGTGTGGCTAATCAGCTTGACTGACAGCTCTCTGGACCAAAACTCCTAGCCTTGACGAAGGACTCGTCGTCCTCCTCCTCTTTTCCTTCAGGAGATGAGAGCGGATAAACTCTTTCAAAGCAGAGCACAGCCCTGTAGGTAGCTGTTGGTGGCTAATGTTTGGAGACAGGCTAACCAAAACCTCTCAAAATCAATGAGGTGATGAGCGAGCAGGTCGTGTTTGGTGACAGAGTGGTGAGTTCGGTGGCCGAGTGGTTAGCTCTGGGAAGAGTTCAGCTAGTCTGTTAGCTGCGGTCACCGCATTGAAGGAGAGCTTGCATCTGAGAGCTAGAAAAGGTTTAGACTGATTTTATGACATTGTGCTGTGGATTATCAGGCAGAAGTGGACCCCTCCGTGATGCACACATCACATCACATTTGCCTGCTAGTTACAGTAGTTATAAAGAACTACAGCTTCTGAGGACAACGCAGTGCTTGAAAGAGAACTCAGATTAATGTTCTCTGAGGCTTTAATAGCCTATAGATTTTCTTGCACACATATAAATAACCTGAATTATATCAGTTAACTAAATATATTGAATATTTAAAAAAAATTATATATATATATATATATATATATATATATATATATATATATATATATATATATATATATATATATATATATATATGCATGCATTTAAATCTTCTAGACTTTAGAAAATCAACAAAACTTTTGTATATGGCAGTTAACTGGACTTTAATTTTAGTTTAAATCTGAGTCCTTTACCCAAGAAGAAGAGCAAACACTAACCCTAACCCTAACGAAAAAGCAAACCTAATGACATGACAGCGCAATTACATACAGAAGAAAACAGAGACCTGATGCACTTGGCATTCCTAACACTCTTTGACACATTAGAGGTTATGCACTGTAAAACAAAACCAACCCGAGTCCATCTCCAGCATGTGTTTATCAAGGAGCTCGAACAGTGAAGGGCAGGCCAGGCTGTGGACCTCCAGATTATAAGGGGCGGACGCTTTCTGCAGCTGACGCACAAATGACTTCTGTCTCAGGCTATAAGATGGTGGAGGATTGGCTGCATAAAGCTGAGGGGTTGGAGCTACAGCTGCAGGAAGTACACAAGACAACCTGCAAGTAAAAGAAATCGTTAGATTAAAGCTAAAGATCACATACACATATATATATGTGCCTATCTTGCATAACTGCTTAAAAAAATCTCTGAGCTTATAGCGTATTAGATGTAAAGAAGGTAGCACAAAAAAAAAAAAAAGCCTATATGTAGTGCCTTGCAAAACTATTCAACCCCATTAAAAGTTATGCAAATTTTCTTGATTACAAATTACACAGATATATAACTGATCAGGCAAAGGCAGGAAAAGCGTGCACACCTCTTAATCAGGCTGTCCCCGGCCTGCAACCTGTCTCTGTGGGACAGTAGAGCTGAACAGAGTGGCTCCACAGTGGAAACATCACCCTGCTGGGCTTTCAGGCAGGCATCCCTGCCTGCCCAGAGCCAGCGTGAGTGTTTAGGAGCAAAGAGAGAAGCAGCTGAGTGTCCTTCAGTCACAGAACAGGCCTCGAGTAAATCCATCCCATACAACACCGAGCGACCAACGCGCCGCTCATTAACGCTCAGCAGATGAGCCAAACGCTCTTTCAGCTGTCGACTCCTCTCCTCATTCGACTCCTGAGGAGAAACCCGAAAGCTCTCAGATCAGTCAAATCAAAATACAGCCTTCAACAAATTCTCTAAACAAAACATTCAACAGACTGCTCAGGAGGCAGAGGAGTGAGGCTGTCAACATGTCTAGAAGCTTCTAATGTAAATGCCATTTTCCACTGGTAATTTTTTTTCCTAAACGATGATACTATCGTTAAAAAAAATTCTATTGATATTATTGTCCATGGCAATAGACTTTATGATGTAGATGTCACAGACAGATAGTAGGCTGAAAAAGAGTGGCGTATTCCTATGAAGACCAAAATTGTAGACTATTTAAAGCCGTGAAAAACACATTTTACTTCCTTTAAAAATGATTTCAGTAGAAAAATAAGATGCGTTTCACTCACTTGTGATGTGGTATTAATTGACAACTTGGTGTTGGTGCCTGCGTCAGTGGCAGCAGGGGTTGTTACCGCAGCACCAGCACTCACACCAGCTGATTTACATTGAGATAAAGAACATATTAGTCAAATGGTTGACTGCAAAGAAAGAAATCTCAAAATCTGATTGATTCTTTAGGAATTTATGCAAACTAAACTAAACAAACAAGAAAACTGAACACAATAAAAGATACTCACCCTGCGGTGGTGTGGACGTTACAGGAGGAACAACACCCTGAGCACCAGTGGAGTTTTGAACAGGCACAGCCTGGGGCACGGCCTGCATCACCATGGACCCCTGCTGTCTGAGGATGGGCTGACCCGGGGCTGACACGATCTGGAGAATATTGCCTACAGGACAAATGGCAGCAAAAACAGAAGAGAAAATGAGAAAAATACACGTTATCCCACTGTATACCTAAGTGTTCCTCTGTTCACGCAAACTTGACTTAATATGACAAGTAACTGATGAGGTGAAACGAGCGTTACAAGCTGAGCTTAGGCTGAGCAAATGTCTGAATTTAGGCCTAAATATTAAGCTCTCGCAAATTACAATTAGCCCCACACTCAATTATTTTTGCGAAAAACTAATATGAATAACAATCTGGGCATAGTGCAACTGGCAACGGTTCACTGAATATCGTTGTTGTTGGAGGAAAACCTTTCAATCTCAATTTTTGTCTTTAGTTTTTCAGTTCATATTGCATGTAAATTTAATGATGTGAACTAAAAGAAATGGCCCAAAATTATCTGGAAAAAAAGTCTGGTTCCACAGAAGTATGTTTCTTCCTTCTCCTGTTAAGTAACCATTCTGGAGATACAAGGTTTCCTTCCAACAACAGTGATATCTTCTCTTTAAAGTGAATATTTACGTTGTCAACATCTGAATGGCAAGTTTGCCTCTATTTATCAGAATGGGCTGCATTCGCTGAAAGTACCTTGCAGCTGAAGAGGCTGTCCGGTGGTGAGCTGACGCAGCTGGCTGGGGGACAGTGTGAATTTATTGCCCTGGAACTGCAGTGTGACCGGCGTCTCAGGCTGGGCAATCCGATTCTGTGCTCCAGTTATAGACGCCAACTGAGCCACCTTCACCACGTCTCCACCTTCAGCACAGGAGGAATATCAGACTGGAGATTAGTGAAGAACTACAACTTTGTTCAAGACAAAAACAGAGACACATTAGTTCTGAAGTAAAGAAGCAATAAGAGCATGCATATTCAGGGCAGGTTAAAAAGGAAGTGCCCAAGTTGAAACTTCTCAATCCCTACCCAAAATCCCAGAGTAGCAGTTACCAAACCGTTCGACAGGAAAGTCAACACTTCACCAAACAAGGCGTCAGATCATGGCTCCTTATCAAACTCACCAACATTAAGATTCACAAGAATTTTTCCAAGATACACCTGTACATGGACCACATGGACCTAATGCCCAGCAGGACGACGTTTCCACTTTGGAGCCACTCCGCTCAGCTCTACTGTCCCACAGAGACAGGCTGGGGACTGCCTGATCAAGAGGTGTGCACACTTTTCCGGCCTTTGCCTGATCAAATATCATGTGTGCCATTGTGTCATTTGTAATCAAGAAAGCGAACCCTGACAAACTCACGGAGATCCTCTCATAGAATATTAAAGTGTGAAAGATATCTGAACCATCTGATATTGGTTATCTACCTCACATAAATCCAACTCAATCTTACACACCTGAGCCAATGAATTAAAGTCTTTGGGAGAATACTGAATATTAGAGCTATGTGTTCTAGAACTAAACTCTACGGTGGCAGACCATCAATATTAGATACCTGTACAACTACAACATACAGACAACACACCAAGACATTTAAACAATTAGGGGAGTCACTGGCAAATCAATGAACCGCCGACTAATGTTCGTCAGTTAAAATAATTAGCCTATATGTGCATCACTACTTTGTACCATTTTTGTTTTATTTGCACCATGATGAAAAGACCACGGCTTTTAAGCATTTCCTCTATAGCTATCCTGGCAGACTATTATCCCATACATTTCTACATGGCTATACAGACAGTGCTCTGAATTTCTGAATGGAAATATTATACGCGAAAACAGAGGACAAAGCGGTGGGGATACAGAATCAATGATTGGAACAGGCCACGGTTTGGTAACCGCCAAACTCTTGGAGATATAGGAGGGTGAAACAAGCCTGAAAAAAAACACACAGTCAGTTAAAAATGCAAAAAGAAGCCGTTTCATCAAAAGATGTTTGCATAGTTAAAAAATAGTCAAGAAAGTGAAATTTAAAGAGCTGGGAAAGACAAAAAAACCATGTACTGTGTAGGGAGTCATGCTCACATGCTTGGTGCACAAAACCCTTCCACCCCCCCAACCCCCACCCCCCACCCCAAAACTGGAAGAAAATTTGATCAAATACAAGTGAAACAATAAGGTGCAAAGCTACTTGGGGCAGGATCCTTGAGCTGAGCTGGACAAAGAAAAGGATTAGTGTGTAAACTGGCGCTGAGGGAGAAAAGGGAAAACTTAAAGGAATAAAAATACGTGGTTAAATGAACAAGAGAACGGGAGCTGAGAACAGGCCAGAGAGGGATACCATGCAGTTGACGTCAAAGACATGAGAGACTAAAGCTGGGATCCTGTTGAGGTGGTTTATTTGTACTTTGAAATAACAATCCTGGCAGCTGAGCTGATATGCATCAGGGAGGGGCCACGAGTACTTGACTAAGTACCTGTTAGCTAACCACCTACTACTGTAGTAAAACCCCACCAAAAAAATTTTAAACTGTGACTGAACTGGGGAAAAAATGATCTAAAAGCTCTAAACCTATGGCATGGTAGTGTAATCCTAGAACCAGAGAAATAACTGCATTTAAGTGACATTCAAACAAACCAGAAAGTTGCTTTTGTGCAAAGTTTCAGGAAAGGCAACTATCAATGCTGCAACAAAAACACAACCCAATGAAACAAACTGGCACTTAGCATAGTTTTGTGCAATTACTCACATTAGCCACCTGTTTAGTTAATTCAAAAAGACTAATTTACTTCTGCATCACCAGAATCCCTTACAATAGTCTCACATTTGAGGGTTTTTTGGGTTTTTTTTTTAGTCTTCCGATGCTGTGCTTGGGCACGTGACAGGACCGGTAGGTGAGGGACGGACGGTGTAGAAGGGGAGGGGGCCACTTACTAGGCAAGCGAGCCTGGGCCTGGGGGCTCAGGACCAGCCTCTGAGAGAGTAGGCTGGGCTGCAGGGGGTGGGTGGCTGTAGGCTGGGCAGCAACACCAGACCTGGGGGGTACAGCACCCACCCCTGCCACAGCCAAAGCAAGACTGGTAGAGGTGGGGGTAGAGGGAACGGCTGCAACGGGGAGTCCTGGCGAGCTGGTAACTGTTTGGGCTAGGGAGAAGGAAGCAGAGCTGGTTGATTTACTGGCTGCAAAGGACAGCAGACTACAAGTTTAAAAAATAAATAAATGTAGTATGCCCATGGTCCACAGCAAAAAATTTGGATGTCCATTGTTTTAATCATGTACAAAAGGTACTGTTGGGGTACCTGTATCAATTTAAAAGCAAATAATCCAGTTTAGTTAAGCAACAATTCCAAAGAAAAAACTTGCTGCTTTATGGGGGGAAAAAAAAAAAAAAAAAAATCAGGGTTTTATGAAGCTGTAATGGTTCACCAAGAAATTAACATTGTACAATTTAGACATGATTTGTCTTGGTGGCAAGAGTCAATCCAAGCATTTCATACATAAACGTGAAATAAAGCACAGTAATCAGAAAAGTAACATATAGCATGTGTCTTGGGAAATCTGGCAAAAACACAACACTACAAATAATGAAGCATGCATAATATGTACCAAAAGGCAACCACATTAACGGTCATTTTCACGCAATAAAAGCAAACGTACTACAGCAGAGTTTTTCTGTTAACTTCTGAATACAACAGGACAGAAATGATCCCATACTGAGCTCTGCATGACTGGCTATTTAATATTACCACATACACCAATCATGACCATCTCCTTGTTTCTACGCTCATTGTCCATTTTATCTGCTCCACTCTAGTTCTACAGTTACAGACTGTAGTCCATCTGTTTCTCTGATACTTTGCTATCCTGTTCTTCAGTGGTCAGGACCCCAATGGACCCTCACAGAGCAGGTACTGTTTGGGTGGTGGATCATTCTCAGCACTGCAGTGACACTGATATGGTGGAGGTGTGTTAGTGTGTGTTGTGCTGGTCTGAGTGGATCAGACATAGCAGTGCTGCTGGAGTTTTTAAACACCTCAATGTCACGGCTGGACTGAGAATAATCCAGCAACCAAAAATATCCAGCCGTCAGCGTCCTGTGGGCAACGTCCTGTGACCACTGATGATGGACTAAAGGATGACCAACACAAACTGTGCAGCAGCAGATGAGCTGTCGTCTCTGACTTTACATCTACAGGGTAGGAGAGTCTAATAGAGTGGACAATGAGTGGACAAAGTCTCCAGCAGCTCTTCTGTGATTAACTCATACCAGCGCAACACACACCAACACACCAACACACCACCACCACCACATCAGTTACTGCAGTGCTGAGAATGATCCACCACCCAAATAGTACCTGCTCTGTGAGGGTCCATTGGGGTCCTGACTACTGAAGAACAGGGTAAAAGGGGGTAACAGAGTATCAGAGAAACAGATGGACTACAGTCTGTAACTGTAGAACTACACAGTGCAGCTATACAGTAAGTGGAGCTGATAAAATGAACAGTGAATGTAGAAACAAGGAGGTCATAATGTTATGCCTGATCAGTGTATAAACTTCAGTCCTGCATCCTGTTCATGTAATTCACCTGCATTTACTAATATATTTTACCCAAACAAGAATTTGAAATTTCACTTGGGAAATATGGACCTTTGTCCCATTTTCACTCCACACTTTGCAAATGCAAACGTGTTTAACAAGCTTATCAAAATAAATCTACAGTGCAATCTCTTATAATCTCTTATAAAGTGGGCAAGGCATGTTACTTACTTGGAGCAGATGAAGTGGTAGTGAGGGGTGATTTGCCCCTGGGCTGGATGCTCTGAGCCACAGCAGCAGGTGCAGTCGTGGTGATGGGGGCAGTTGTGGTAGCAGCAGTAGAGCGCTGAGCTTGAGTACTGCTCGGCAGGGGCAAAAGACGCCCCTCTGGTTTAGTACCATACTGCACTGGCTGGAACAGCCTGAAACAGTGAATAAAACATAGGACATTTTGTTCCTGAGGCATCATGTCAAGGTCCATAACTGTTTTATGGTTTCTTTCATAGAATATAGATACATCAGTATCAAAATTAAAATGCAAATATAATATGTAAAATCGTAAATGTATATGTAGTTTGCATTTCAATTTTCCACAAATATGAAAGGTTGACATCAGAATGAATATTCAAATTCAACACTATGACTGTAATTTGCCAGTGTACTAGTATCAACATTTCATTTACACAAAGATGTAGATGCTTTATGAGCAGCTTTTTTTTTTTTTTTTTTTAATTAAAATGTATTTCAACACATGTATATTTATATAAATGAAATGTCAATACTAGTATAGCAAATCCATCCATCCATCCATCCATTTTCTAAGCTGCTTCTCCCTCAGGATCGCAGGTAGTGTAGCAAATGGCAAATTAAACTGCAGTTTTGAAAAGAACATTTCTTATGCACACCCACAGGAACAGCTGGGCTTTTTCTGAAGCTGTTAATTGGTTCAATTTTCGGGGCTTATTTAGCTAAAGGACCGGCCTGGCTAATGCCAAATCTATTTGTATTCTGTATATGCACATATACATACATACAGGGAGCGACCAAGAGAGAGAAAGAGAAACAGAGAGACAGATCTGTAGAGACATTTTAACACAACAAAACTGAATCTCAACCTCAGGTCACAGATCCTACTGAACCTTAAATATATGCTACTATTGCCCCTTGTGTTGTTTCCCGTCACTCTGTCACCATCGCACTGCTTCTATCACAGAACATTTTCAGAGAGAAGTCATCTTTTATGGGGTAGATGACAGAATGGCAGAACACTTTTGTAAATGGTGCATCAACTTTTTTTTTCTTCATAATAGTCGTCAATGATAAACACTGATGATACATTTTTGCCGCCCCAAATCATTTAACTGAACTCATGGACGTCTGTTATTGCTAAATGAGTACAAAAACCCATCAACGTAAAAGGCTTTGGGCTGTTTTCAGTGTTTAGTACCTCATGGGTTTGATCTTGCATGGTTTGGGTCTTGGCGGAGGATCAGGAGCGCTGTTTATTTCCTCAATGAGCTGCTGGGTCAGTCGGAGTTTGGGCAGAACCTCCTTGGTCTCATAGCGGGTCAGTCTGCCCTCGTTATTAATCAGGTCAAAAAGAGATAAGTCCACCGTCTGGAAGGGATTTAGAAAAATAAATTAATACATACATTTCCTTGAATTCTTTATTTTTGATATATAATGGACTAAAATAGATTATTCTAAACTCACAAATCTTAACAACAAATGAAATGACAAACACAGCAGCGAGCAGACACTATTATTTCATGCACAAACGTGCAACTAGTGCTAAACCAATATACTATTAGTTTGTTAAAACTAGCTAACATTGAGTTTAAGCATCATCAGCTAGGTAATCTGCAAAATTCCCACACATCCACTAGTACCGTCTCCTTAAATGTGATGAGAAAACTACATTCAGGAATGTGATGCTATTTTGAACAACAATCAAACAAAACTGGACGCCACAGGAACTCTGTTTATTTGAAATTTCATCGTTGTGAGAGTGTTATTTAATATGAATGCACCAATATGGAATTCCTGAAATGACAAGATAATCAATATCCTGACTGTAGCCAAAACATATATAATAGATCAATTCACTTGCATTTTAAAACAAGTCCATACTATACTATACATCCATACTAAGCACAGTGAATGTTAAAACTCTCAGACTGTTTACTGACTAATTTTACATGGTCATGGCTCGATTAGGGATCTACAATATGATGTTTAATCATTATTAGCAGAAATTTTCAAAATATGCTTTTCTGAGCATATCATGTACATCGTCAGCACTTAAAGCACACTGACCTGAAGTGAGTTTCATTACAAAGATAGTATAATTACATTTAGTAAGTATTTAAGAAAGTAAATTTGGATTTAGTGCAGCACAGTAAGTAAAATGTTGAAAAAAAAAAAAATATTGTAGTAATTGCGTTTTTGACAGTTTATTATATAAATACATATAATGGACTGTAAAAATGTCGAGGTATTGCGACCCCTCGCCATTCACAACAGTGGGTGAATGTACACAACTGCTGCTTTTACTCAGAGGGAAACTTTAGTGTGAACTGTTGACGCAATCCAGTACTCTATTTAACAGCGCAATTTTAAAGGAAAGGAAATTCCCACACTATGACTACACAAGTGCCAGTGTATGTGGGGGGGTTACTAAATTATTGGTTGGCCATAATTCCAACATGGCAGTGGATATCGATGAACACCATGCCTGCTTATCAAATACCTGTTTTAAGATGCATGTTAAAGGTCATTTATGACAGAAATTTAACTTCTATAGATGCAGCTTACATAGATAAGTTAAGTACTCAACTAATTCTAAAGTGTTCCTTCACTTCACTGATCCTGCAGAACCCTTGTTTTACACACTGGTGTTAAATAGAATGAAAATAATCTGACAAGTAAATCATATCAGTCAATGAAGTGCTGCTTTGTTTAATTGCAACTACAAGACTTGACTTAAAACTGATATTGATGACAATTTCTTTTTGGTCTGGCCCTAACACACACCCACACACACCCACACAGACACACAAACCTTCCATTGGTCCTGTTGCAGGGCTGTGAGCAGCAGGGATGGTGTATTGTACTGCAGGGGTTGGCAGGAGTAGGAACTGCCTGTATCTCTGGTCTGGATCAGGTCTGGGTGGTTGCAAATCCTCTGCAGCTGCATAAGGACCTGCAGAACGCTCACGAAATGCCCAGTCTTCAGGGCCTCCTGAGAACTACAGGTCAAAAACATCAAGTCAGGTCATGTAGTAGCAGTATATACCGGGCGAGTCAAAAGTCACAGGACACCGTTTTATTTCACTTTTTTTTTTTTTTTTAAAATCGACTTTTCTCTCTGGGGTCATCTCACACAAACTGCGTATGCTGAGACAATCCACAACAAACACCACCTTCAGCACCGCATCGTGGAGGCTTGTGACAGCAGTTCTCCAGAGATTCTCATGCGAGTTCATAACGTTTGGATCCTGCGCCTTCAGCTCTGTGTTCAGCACCAGGGACAGCACACTGAACACGTCACATAGCTGCACCACAGGCAACGTTCCCAGTTGTTTCTGCATTGATAACTTTTGAACCACAAGAGATATTGCAAATCTGATTGCGGCAATCGATTTCTGAGACAAGTCTAGTCTTCTATGATCTGCTACACGACCACCTTCCCATTGGAAAAACTTGCTGTTGATCCAATATGGCAGCTTTCAAGATGGTGGCCATGTTCCGAACATAGCCTAAAAGATAGGCCCCCTCACCCGTTACTTGCTGGGGTATTCAGATCCGTCATTTTCCCTTTCGTTTCTGAAAAAAAAGTGTCCTGTGACTTTTGACTCACCCTGTATATAGATTTACCTTACATAGGTACAGTCCTGTACTGTGTGAAAGTTTTAGGCATCTAAGTAAATTTTTAAGCAGTTGACCTCAGCAGTGAGTTCATCACAATATACATTAGAATAAAGTCGTATTCATAATTCAAATAAACAGAAAAACAATAAAAAGTAACAAGAATTTTTTGGGTCCATATTTTTCCTTGACACCTTCACAGCCGCCACAGAGACTCGTTAATATCATCAATTACATCATGAGCTCAATTTACTGAGCACTGATTGGTCAAACCAGGAGCTGCTTTTTAACTACATCTAATACTGGGCTTCCTCGAGGAGCGGCTTGGAAATGGGTAAACAAACACAGCAACATCCACAAAATCACTATATCTATATATATATATATATATATATATATATATATATCTATATCTATCTATATCTATATCTATCTATATCTATCTATATATCTATATATATATCTATCTATATATCTATATATATATATATATATATATATATATATATATATATATATATATAAATAAAAATTCTTACTAATTCATATTCTATATATTTAGTTTATTCAAATATTAACACTTTTCTCAGCAAATAAACACAAACTACATAAATAGATTTTGAAAATGCGTCTTGGGTGCCTAAGACTTTCGCACAGTACTGTAATTATAAAGTCCTTCTTCAGTTGAGTTAGTGGCTCTCAATCCTGATCCTGCAGAATTCCTGCACTTCATATTTTAGTATTCACCTGGCTCACAACCAGGGATGAAGGACTTAAATACCATATTGCGGTATTACTACTACATATTGCAACTGTGATACGCCTTGCTATATTTTGAAAACCTACTGTTAAACTGACTAAAAAAAAAGGTTTTCAGTAGTGATCACAACTGGCATCAAAGTTTAGTCCAAGACTAGAAGAAATTATGTCCATGAAAAAGGCCCTCTAAATGGTTGAAGACAGATCTGCATTATTATGTTAATTATTATGTCTAAATTACAAAACATTCATCAGGAACATCTGTGAATGGCCAACAAGCTTGCAGCATACAATAAACAACACGGTTATAAGAGACAGCAGTGCATCTCTACTTCACCTCTGAACCAACTCCATCTAATCTAAACATGACTTAGGTGTATTGTTATGAAAGGGGTTGGTCCTGTATTGGATGAATCATAAAAGGTGTGCGGCAAAATGGACTGGAACTGGAAACAAGCTGCTGTATGCAACAGTTATTGCAGCATATTACTGAGCAAACATGAAAAACACCTGCTGTAAACATTCATTATGGTATCCGGACAAGATGAAATGCTTGGGGAACATACAACTGTAATAAAATCTGTGAGCTAACAAACCTTGGCTGTGTGAGGATGTCCTCATACATGCTCTTCTGTCTGGCAGAAAGACGGCACTTCAGGATGTGCTCATACTTCTTAGGCAACTGCTTCTCCACGTCTCTTTTAGAGCGACGCAGAATGAAGGGCTGAATCATCTGGACAACAGCAGAGGCAGAGAAAGGGAGACAATTGTAAACAGTCCTGTAAACACTACGTCCTGCATTGAAAAACTTCACTAACCTCTCTGTGATGGTATTTACATTCTTGGTATTCGAGTGTTGAACAAAAATGTCGAGAAACTGAGCTATAGCAATTTACTATAAATAATTAATATTAACTATTATAAATGTAGGGAACTACATGTAACATGAACTATAACAACTGAACTAAATGCTAAATATTTTATTGTGTAGAACAGTCAAAACTATAGGACTGAACTATAAAGCTATAAACCTGTGGTCTGTACTTGTAACCAACGCAGCAGCTTCTCTGGCTCTGCAGTTTCACATCCTCAAATCATTTGTCTCATACATTAACTCGCTTGCATGTTCTCCCCGTGTCTGCATGGGTTTCTTCTCCGGGTTCTCCGGTTTCCTCCCACAGTCCAAAGACATGTAGTCAGGCCAAATGGACATGCTACATTGCCCCTAGGTGTGAGTGTGTGAGTGATTGTGTGTGTCTGTCTGTCTGTCTGTCTGCCTGCAATGTAATGGACAGGCGACCTGTCCAGGGTGTATCCTGCCATCTGCCTGATGACAGTAGGGATAGGCTGCAGCACCCCCCATGACCCAGAAGGAGAAGCGGCTTGGAAAATGTGCGTGTATTATTAATTTCATCAGCTGCATCAGGCCCATTCAATCTACCCCCAGTTTTTCTATTTACTGTGTATCCATACTGCCCAGGATGCCCAGCTAATCAGAATTTTAAATTCAACATTTAATCGATTTCTACTCAGTTTTAGACAGCATTTCTGAAGTAATGTCTTTTTTTGGTGAGTACTAACATGGGATGTCAGCAACATCATGTATCATTTTAAAAAAATTCCTGAAACAATATTTTGCTATAGCACCCACCACCACTTGTGACTATGTTTGTGCGGCAATCAGTTGGTTAGACCTGCTAAAACTGCAAGACAAGCAATCAAAATTTCTGACATGTCCCATTGCTACCCTCCTCATACTGTCACATGGCAACCAATGAGGCTGAAATTTCACCTGTTTATGAAATTTAAACCACGCCAGCACTCCTCAACACATGCCACTCACTTCAGTTGCTTTATCACACAGGTATGTGGAGCTCTCTCTGTGTGTGCATGCCTACCCTATGCAGTCTGATGACCAGCTTGTGACAGTAGTCCTGGTTCTGGTCCGTGCCAGGTTTGACGGGAAAGTCATGGTACATGCGTGTGATTCCAGGCAGGAGGAAATGAATCATAGTCCACAGCTCTCTCAGAGTGTTCTGCAGAGGGTTGCTGATGAGCAAGATCCTCTGCTGACTGTTGGCCAATTAAAAAAACACAAATGTTCATTTAATGTACAAACTGATCTTAGCCATTTGCTGCAATGAAATAATATAAAAACAGAGAATAACAGAGAGAAAGATAAAGAAAGAGGAAGACCTCTTGATGTTGAAGATGGTTTCCCAGTGTTTTTCAGTCATGTTTTTGATCAACTGCACCTCATCTAGCACCAGGTGCTTCCATCGTCTCTTCAGGAAGTGAGTCTGGTCCTTTAGCAGCACTTTATATGCTGTTATGCACACATGGAAACTGTTGGGCTCACTCCACCACTGCAAAGAAGACAATCAAACAAAGAGGGACCAATACAGACAAAATGGGAGATTAGAAAGAGAAGAGCAGGGGGTGAAGCTTTATGAATATGTGAAGAGCGTTTTCAGATTAGAAGTGACATCAGATTGATGATTCCTGGAGCAGTGATGCAGCCAAAGCAGGGGACGTACCTTCCGCTTGTATCTGCGTTCTCTCTTGCTGCCCAGATATAGGAGGATTTTGAGGCCGGGACACCAGCGTTTGAACTCCATTTCCCAGTTCAGCAGTTTGCAGGTCCTCACCACCACCAGATGTGGTCCCCAAATACCTACAATAACCAAACCACAGCATTACACCAATTTCTAACAGTTCCGGTGCCCCTTCTTAGGACCAGAGGTCTACTACTTTGTATACACTGGAACTGAGCACTGTAAAGCAGCATTTTAGAACAAACCTTCATGGCAGGCAAGGTGTGCAAGGTAAGCCACAGTCTGGACAGTCTTGCCCAGGCCGGTCTCATCCGCTAGGATGCCATTGAGGTGTTTGCGGTGCAAGTTGGCAAGCCATTCCACGCCAACTACCTGGTAGTCCCTCAGAGAGCCATGAAGGAGAGAGGGCACAGGGAGTCGGGCCTAGTGGGACAGAAGAACAAGAAAAGAAATGAAAAGGTAATTCAAATAAAATAACAGAAAAGTCACCAAAGAATCAGGAAACCAACCATGATTTGATCACAAATGATTAAAAATAAAGCACTCTAATTTACTATTGGTTGTTTCTTATAGATCATTGGAACAAGCACAGATTTTAAAAACCTTCAATGAGTGCTGTTTGTAAGGGGAAAAAAAGGATATATTTAATGATGATTTAAATTTAATTAATAGTGCTTACAGTTTTGTTTTGCAGAACAAAAATTAGTTATGTTCCAGGTTCGTAATTTTTTTTAAATGCAGGTACAAGGGGGGGGGGGGATAATACAAATGCCAACCTGAACCTCATCGATTCTAATGTTTGTGTCTTTATTACTGTATTTAAGCATAAGTATGCAAGTGCGAAAAGACTCACAGTTGGATTAGTCTTTGCACTGCCTTTAGGCAGGATGAGGTCTGTTGCCCTGGAGACTTCAGCTATATCCTTCATGGGCTTTCCGTCGGTTCCAGAGGAGCTGCTGGTCCGTTCGTTTCCACGGTACTGCTCGTCACTCAAGAGGGAATCAATCAGAACCGCTTCGTGGGGACTATCCAGGGGAGAACTATGTATATCTAACAAGACAGGTACAGTTTAAAAAATTAGATTCTTGGTTCACAACTTCGGATTATTCAATTGCTCCATGGTAGGGCTACACAATGTTATATAATACAGGCTTTTGCGATATTTATACTATACTATGTGCTGTGAGCATCCTGTATGTTAATGTTCCAGATTTTCCACGGTTTATTTAAGTGTTTAGACGATTCAAGCCATTTATGCGATCCAAAAAACAAGTAATTATGGTCAGAATAATGCAGGTCATAAATCTTAGTTACTGCATCAAAGTCTTTTTAATATCTTGCATGACTTAAAACAATATGTGGTCATACTGTACAGCCCTACCACTCATGATACAGAGACAGGCATTTCAGTCATATTGATATTCGAATATGTAAGACATTATTTTAGTAATACACACCTCTCCTTTCTGGCATGATTGCTGATTTTTCTATTAATGTGCAGGAACAGAAAAAGTAAAAAAGTACCTTCAACTTCATCTTTCTCCTCATCCTCACTCTGACAGGCAGGCTGGGGCCACTCAAACCCTTCAGCATAGGCACCAGCATACTTCTTTACCAGGGCTTCCAATGGCACCTCAGCTATAAGTCAGTCACAGAAAATTAAGTTAAGCAAAATTTAACAAGATGGTAAATCACATAAATGTCCCTAACATACAGGCAAAAACGCAAAAGACAGAAAGGCATGGCTGCTAAGAGCTTTCACTCTATGCAAAATGCTGTATGCACTTCAGCCATTAAACACAAAGGAACAACCTCTTTGTATCCGTGCATGAGACTGACCTTCCTTGGTGAGCTCTGCAAGCTCTGCTTTTTGGTCAGCAGCTACTTCCATAGCTTCCTGTTCTTCTATGGTACTCTCCTCATCTTCAACTACAAAACCCAGCATGCACAAGTTATTCTACACAGACACACAAAGAAGCATACAATAATTACACACTTCCATACTACGAACCTTCTTCATCAGACAGCGGCGTGCTCGTCTTCCTCTTTCGAGTGGAACTGCCAGACCCCTGTTAAAACAGAACAAATTTGGCAAGTCAAAAACATGTCAGAGAGGTGAGAAGTTAAATGGCTTGTTTTTACCCTTTTCAAAATGCTCTGAAATCCTTACAAATTGCAAATACACTCGCATAGCGCCGTTGTTGGAAGAAAACCTCCAAAACAGTAACTTTACAGGAAAAGGAGAAAACCTACTTTACTTTTAATGCAAGTTAATGGAACTAGACCCCCGCCCCCCGCCCCTGCCCCCCGCCCCTGCCCCCGCCCCTGCCCCCAACACTATTTAGGGCCATTTCTTTTGGTCTATTCATCATATTTAGACACAAAGTAAAGAGCAACTGGCATTTTAAGATTGTCAAAAACCGAAAAACAACAAAAATGTTTTCTTTCGACGGCAGTGATAAGCTTTGTATACATAATGTGATGCAGTTACAACCACATTATTATACACGCAGGCCTCTGAGCTTTGTAACAAGTACTTTGAAAGTCTAAATGAAAACGTAACGACTAAAAAGTAACAACTAAAAAGTACAAGTGTTCAATTTCAGTAATACATTTGCTATAAATCCTTAAATACAATTTACAAGTACAAATCTTCCAAATTAATAGTTTTAAGTACAGAAATTAAGAACTGCTACTTCAGTATTTTCAACACTTGGACAAGAGCAAGAAACAAGAGTCTTTTACCGCTTTGTTTTCCCTCTCTGGATTCTCTCCTGAAGACTGTGCAGTTTTACTGTTCTGTCCTGGATTAACACAATCCAACAATCAGTTATGGTCAAATAACGGCTGAAATTTACAAATTTTAAAAGCACTGTAAGATCAGAAACTGCTTTGACAAACTTTACCTTTATTCCCCAACCTTTGGAGGCCGAGAGCTTTTTGTCTTTTGTCAGAGATCTCAAACTGCAGTTTAATTTCCACAACCTGTCGAGCCAGAAACAGGGAACAGATAAGTCATATAATACCTCAAGAACATTTCTTTAGGAACTCAAACAGCCTCATGGGACTTGAGAAATACTCTCATTCCAGAAGAATTAGAACACATAACACTGTTGTTGTAACAAAACCTCTTATCTTTAGAAGGAAAAGAATCATTCTTAACTGTAAAAGTACCAATATCTTATTTATTATAAGTAAATCTACATAATACAAAAGGCAGCACATCTTGTTAAATGATTAAAAAAATTATAATAAAGTGATCAGTGCCCAGTTTACCACTTGCTTTACCTGTTGGATATTGGACCAAAAGTAGTCCACCTCTCGAGCAATGGCACTGGCGATGTTCCTCAGCCTGAGCTCCTCCTCGTTCTTCTCCCTCTCCATGGTTTTCCTCACCTCGTCATGGTAACGGGCACAAGTGCGCACCAGCTACAACACAAAACACGCCAAAGAATTCTGTCAGCTACAACTTTCAAACTGTACCTCAACATTAGCTCACATCTATATGTTTAAGCAGCTGTGTTTGTGCACAGGGTTATATATACACATTTTCCAGCACCTCTATAAAACAAATCTTTCAAATTTAGAGTGTAGAAGTGATCACCTTCTTGGCAGCAGCCATCTTCCAGCGCCTCTCCTGGGCAAAATCGGCAGCCATCCACTGCATCTCCTCCAGAAGGTAGTCCCAGTGGGACTTGGGCCTGCTGGCCTCCTGGAGCTTGGGCAGTCGGCTCGCTGACCACTGGCCCTCCTTCCTCAGCTCCGCAATGCGCTGGTGCACCTGGCTCTCCTACAGCAGATTGTGATGGATTCAATACAAAATACAGAACAACATACAAATTACATTGCTACATATTACTACACTATACTAAAAGGATTATTCTACCCTTTACAAAAGTGCTTCTATTTGCAAATGCAGTCTATATGACAATAAAATGGAACCAAAAGTGGCTTTGCTATGGCATCTCACCAGAAAGCTGCATTTCTAAGAGTGTATTAAAAAATCTGATATAACTCCTGACATAGGAGTTTTTTGAATTAGAAGATCTAGGTGATGCAGAAGACAGTACTGCTTAAATCTGATGCATTAACAAAATAATGTCAGGCCTCTCATTTCAGATCTTAACTCAAAGGCTACTCAAATGACCACGGCAACATTACTGCTAATATGTCTCATTAAAGTGAAATATCTGAAGCATAAACCTGCAACAACAGCAATGCAATAATGCAGTGGTAATATGCTATTACACTTGGGCTTCACTTTAATAGTTTCTTTTCCAAACTTTTTTCCTTGATTTTTGCCTGATCAGGAGCCCATGGCCTCACTAAATAAATGGGCAGAGCTGACTATCATACGGATCCACGTGGCTACCAGATCTGGCTAAATCAAAGAAAGCAGATAGGAAGGAAAGTTCTCATTCTGCCACTCAGAAACAGCCTACCAGATTCAAGTCGGTATTGTATAGGGGTTCAGTACAACAAAACATGTTCGGCCTGCAGAAACATTAAGACAGCAAAACGAGTGCACGTGTACCAAAGTCAAAATTCTTGTACTGTAACAACCCTGTGCCATAACGAAACTGCAGCAGATCCAAGCGTCTCTGCAGAACTCAAGAAACAGCTCTAATGAAATCTGTGTGTGATATGTAATTTATAGAATATAAGTTTTGCAATATACAAAAATTAAACATTCAGCTAAGGGATTTGCACTCCTCACCAGTTTGGCCTGCTCAGCCTGCTTGTCCTGGGAGCTTTCCTGCATGTTCTGGCTGGCTGAGCCCTGACTCAGCCCAGACAGTTTCAGCCCGGTGGAGCCATTGGTGCCAGCTAGTTTTGACTGCGTAGCAGCAGAGAGGCTGGGCCCAGCGCTGGGAGTCCGCACAGGACCTGAAGGGTGGGGCGAGGGGAGGGAAGAAGGGGAGGCGAGAGGACTCAGGGACATGACTGAGGTGGACAAAGAGGTAGACATTAGACGCTGGGCTGGCTGAGACACCTCCACTCCAGGACGGACAAGCGTGACAGTCTGAGGGGAAAGAGAAAAATAAGATTTAATTACAAAACTAATTTCCAATAAAAAATTATGACAAAAAAAAAAAAAAACTTTGGTTCATCCAGATTCATTCAAAACTGTAATGCTCTTCTCACCAAGCAAATAAATTTGACGCATTATTAATCCTGTCTGGTGCAAACAAGAATGCATCTCCCCCCCACCCTCCTCACCGCCTGTCCTTGCTGCATGACTGGCTGCTGCTGTTGCATCTGGAGCTGCATCTGCTGCTGGAGTTGCGCCTGCAGTTGTGTGTGTGGATTGACTGCAGCGAGCACGGCCCCTGCCCCCTGCAGCTTCACCTGAGCCTGGAGCTGCCCCGTAGCCACCTGGGCCTGCTGCTCCAGCACCATGGGAGGACCCTGGGACAGAGTGAGGGGCAAACCAGCCATGGAGAGGCCAGGCTGGGGCAGCCGGCCGGGCAGCTGGGGTGGAGGTGTGTGGAGGCTAGCAGCATTCTGGACTGGAGGGCCTTTGGACGGGTCGTACTGCTGCTGGTTCTGTTTCTGCCCACCAATCTGGACTGACTGAGGGGTGGGGGGCATACCACCTGAGAGAGAGAAAATAAGGGGGAGAGGGAGAGAGAGCGCCAGAGAGAGGCAAGAGAATGGAGGGATAAGACAACAGGAATGAAAAGGAAAAAGGAAGGACGACAGATGAGGCAAGAATGGTGAAGTTCAGATGGGAGTGAAGTAAAGAAGTGATGGATGCAGAGAAGAAACGTAGAGAAGAGTTGCCGAAGAAAAAGATGAGGCATTGAAAAATACAGCACTCTTGTTGTATAATTACTATAAAAATATGTAGGTATATTTTGATGTTGATGGAACTTCTACAGGTTTTCTGAGACTTTTAATCTTTAAAAAATACTCTCTTGCTTTATTTTACCAAACCTATGTAAAAAGCTTTCGAACCTATACAAAGAAGCCTAGTTGATTTCAATTAACTTTAATGGGCATGATGTTATGAATTACCAATAATGAGATACTCAGTGTTGGCAAAAAGAGGTGGTATTAAAATAAAATTCTATCTACGTCACAATGACTACATATGAAATCATAGCTGTTCTCACAGTCAAATGAATGAAAATAACTTTGTTACGTGTGAAGAAAATTAAAATTATTCTTACGTTGATACTTCTACCATGAATAACAAAATTAGTATCATGCAGTACCAAATTCTAGGGGAAAAAAAAAACAAACAAACCGATACTAGGAAGAAAAAAAAAAAACTTAGAACTGCAAAAGACAAAAGAGAGAAGTATTACATCTAAGCACAGACAAAAAAAAAAAAACATGATGAGCATGCATGAAGCAGGTGTTATGCCTATTACATTTGCATTTACACAACTTATACTATGACACACAACAGAGCAAAGCAGGGGATAATAGCAGAAGAAAGACAGGGAGCAGGTTAGGCAGAAAGCAGGACAGTGCAGAGCTTACAGTGCACACTTACAGACGCATCTCCATCAGCTACCATCTGCACTGAATACACCAATTCGCTCCACTCTGTTGATACTCTCATCAGATTTGACTTTACAGTGCAGTGTTCACCTTTAACGGTCCCTTTTAAGCTCCTTGTTAGCGAGCCACTTTGGGGTCTGCGCTATCTGGACTGAAGCATAGAGGCCAAGTCGTGACGGAAAGTTGTAGAAACCAAGAATGACTTCACGAACGGAAAAGATGGCGACGAAGATGGAAGAAGAGAAACAAAAAGGACTTTCTAGGTGATGGGAACCAAGACTGAAAGTGCACTGAGAATCCAGGCTGACAACGCAATGAGATTGGGAAAAGGGGGTGAAACCCGATGGGTCAGGGAAAGGAATGTGAACTATAAAATTCAAAATTAAAAGAACCAAAAAAATAACGGAAAAAAAAACTAAGTAACTAGGTGATATGGGGTGTCCCCATGGAGAGACCGTGCCGAGGCTCATCGTCCAATGAGCCATCGATGGAACCGTAAAATTCCAGTATGGCAAAGAGGAACAGAAACGAATGAAGAAATTGCTCCATAGAACTAATGAGCAAATCAAAAAGGAAAAACATAAACAAACACGTGACGTGGTTTCTTCCCTTTCAGAGACTAGGTCTGCTTCCATCTTCTGCTGTATCTTCTGCCCAGCTGCCCCACATGGGGTTGAGGAAAGATCTTGAGAGATCTAAAGTATGAACTTGAAGTGCGTAGATCACAGTGAGTGGGTCGAGACTTGGGACAAATGCGAGTCATCTCTGGGGCACTTTTGGGGTGAACTCTGACCTCCAGCAGCATCTAAACAACGGACACAAGTGTGGAACTAGCCCGAGACGCAGCGGCGCTCCTACCTTGCGCTGTCGGCATAAGCTGCTGGAGGGGAACGCCAGGAGATCCTAAAGGAGCTACAACAGGATGCTGGAATATCATCCCATGGCGACCCACTTCGATCCGGGACCTCTTAGCCTGATCTGGGATGCAAAACACACAATTCCCTCAACACGCAAAAAAGTAAGGAAATAAACCAAAAGAAACGAACAAACAAAAATGAAAAGAAAAAAAACTGAACAGAACTGAAGACACTGGGCACACGGCAATGACGATCGCACACCAGCAGTCAGACATTAGGAAGCTATGGCTCCCCGTCTTGTGGAATTCAGGCTTCAAACACACAGAGCTGGGAAAAGATGCCGGAATACTGATTAAGCAGAAGCAAATTCAAGGAGGAAAAGAAAATGAAGGACAGAAAAAAGGGAAAAAGGAGAAGAAAAAAGGAAAAAAGAAAGAAAATTGTCCTGTGTCAACGCTGTTCTACCTGCTTGAGCCAAGGCCTGTTGTCTTTTGAAGGCCTCCATGTCCATTGGATTGGAGATGCTGCCACCTGCAGCCCCGGGATGAACCTGTGAACATTGCACAGAATTTTTTAAAAAGTGTTAAGAACAAAGGGGATGAAAATAGCACCCCATAATCTCACAAAAACAATAATCACACAGAAAGCATTAACTGCTGTCAATTCAAACTGGATCAGAGACTGTATGACGATAACTTATCAGTATAACTGACAGGGTAACATCACATCAACAGCCAATAAGGCAAACGAAAAGAAGCCTGTAAAAGAGCCACCAGACTGAGGTTTCCAGAGAAGCGTGTCTCTGGTGGCCCACCTGGAACTGCTGCTGAGTCGAAAACGCTGCTGACACGTTGGGTGGGAGTTGGGTGGCTATGGCAACAGGAGTCACTGTCTGGCCATCCTTTCCAGTCACTACCTTCACCTGAGAGGTTGTCATAGAGACAAACATAATGGTCATACAACAATAACAACAATGCTCTTAAAGGGGAACTTCACTGGATTTTCTGTCATTACTGTATAATTCAGTAGTTTAGATGGAAAAAAAAACTCATTCAGAGTGGTTTGATGTAAAATGGGTCACTGTAGAGGAACGTACTTGTTTCTTTACAGTGGTGGTGATAGGAACCAGGGGTCACAATGTCGACAGCATGAATATAGCCATTTCATTTACTACTTAAAACCACCAGTGAACCAACTGATGGTGCTAAAATAGTGGAAAATCTGGAAAAGAAATTCTTCAGGCACTATTATGCGTCACCCTGCACGCACCTCTCCAAAAAAAAACCCAATGAACTGATAAATGCCTCCTGAGGCTTTTATATGCAGTGTTGATGGTGCTAAAATAGTGCAAAATCTGGAAAAAAAATTCTTCGGGTGCTACTTTGCGTCACCCTTTGGGTACCTGTAGGTATCAGGCAGCATATTTGCTACACTTTCATGTGATCACTTTCTGTGAGTTCACCTTTAGAGGTATCAAATTCTTCAGACATCTGGTTCCCATCAACACCACTGTGAACGATTCACTCTCAATGTTTCACTGGACATTTTACATCAAACCACTCTGAATGACTTGGGTTACATCTCAAACATTTGGTAAAAAAAAAATGTAACAAACAATGAAATTCCCACTAATGGAGCTGAATGAATCTCTGTGCTTTTTTTCCTATCATTGTCTTGTCAATATTTGCATCTAAATCAGTCTGATTAATTGAAAACAATAAATTAACATTAAGACCTCGACCCTGATAGGCACAACCATTTGTATGTATTTTTGCCAGACAGTGTGAAACTGGAATGGCTACATGGTTTGTCACTGTAAAGTTTTTATTGTATGGCCTTTTTTTAGAAACCCTGATCATCACAACAGCTGTCAGATTAATTGATTACTAACTTAATCAATGGTAACAGTCTTACAGGGAAGATGTTTCACTACCATCCATTCACACAAAACATTCAGATTTGTGATTTTACCTCATCGTTGATCACCTCTGACTGCTCTTCTTCTTCCTCCTCATCCTCAATGTCCAGGTCATTTTGCCTTAGATAGGTGAAAAGGGGCACACACGGCTTCTTCTTGAAGGCAAGGTAGTCCATCATGTTGCCTTGCAGGTGTTGCAAGAAGAAAAGCTCAATCAGATAATCCCTGAAGACTTCTTTCAGGCCCTCCATCTTCTTCTCATGGTGCTCCAGGCACTGCTTCCTCAGACGAGCTACTTCAGGGTTGGGGGGTGCTATCTCCTCCAGCTTCTTTGGCTGGAGCTTCTTCACCGAGCAGACACCAGTAGGGGTGAGAGGAGGATTCGGAAGCGCCTGAGAAGAGTTGTTCCGAGATGGACTGGACGGAGGGACGGCCGAAGGAACACCGAAAGAGGCTGTTGCGGATGTGGCAACGCCTGCTACCACACCCTGGGGGGTCTTGTCAAAAATCATGGGCCGTAGCTGGCCCTGGATGATGCTGCTGATTTGAGGAGGCAGATTAGAGGTGGTAATGTGACCAGGGCTGCCCAACGTTGGCAAAGCAGGTCCAGTCGCCACTGGGCTTTGTGGGGCAAGGTGATGGATGGTGCCACCGGTTTGAGAATGCGGTTGAGAGAGGCGTCTCTCTCTGACGGCCGCTGGCGTCCCAGGAGAGGCCAGCTGCACTGCTCCGACTGTGGTTGGAGCCAGCTGAGTCAAGCTTGGGTTCTCTTGGTAAACAAAATGCCCACTTCCTGGTGGGCTGCTGAGGTTAATTTGTCGGACCATGATACCAGCCTCGACAAAGCGTGTAGGGCTTTGCCCACAGACGCCCAGAGCAGTGCCTGGAGCGCCTGGCCTAGAGACGGCCTGCAGGGAAACCGGGCTGTGCTGGGTCGGACTCTGGGGCTGCACTGGCTGGGGCAGAGGTGACGTCACTTGTATGTACGAAGAAGATCCGTGTTCAAACCTCCATTGCGGGGCCTGGTGTTGAAAGCTAGGGGATGCTGGATTCTGTAGCGGCAGTGGGGTTAGTGTGATCTGCTGGTTCCCAGGAACCATAGTCCCCACGTTCTGTAACGTGATGTTCATGTTCTGTCCGGTGACGGGACTTCGGCTCATGATGATCTGATAGTTCGGAGACTGCGGGGCTGAGGGGCTCGCTGCTGGGGCGAAGGATGTCACCGGTGACTGGGGATGAGTGGCAGGTACTGGCTGTTGCTGAGTAACTGCAATTGGCTGCTGTTGTTGCTGCTGTTGATCCTCAGCCTCAGAACCTGTGAAGGATTTGGATCTCTGAACGTTGCGCTGCACATTTGGTGGGCCTCCTCCATGGTGCATTGCGTGGCACTGTTACCGTGGTTACAGTGGCACACTTGAAATGAAAGGGAAAGACACAATTGAATATAAAAATATAAAACTGTGGATACAGCTTAACACATAAGGGAAAGGAATTATAGCCGACATGTACTGGAGAACCCACTTTTACGGGTCTAACAATGGTGGTATTAACCATAACACAGCATTTATATTTCTTGCGTGTGTAAAACCAACTCCCAACAACATGCATGAGAAACAAATCTTGAAAATGGTCTACATAGCACTTTAAAACGAAAGCCCTCAACTATACGACAGTAAAACGAACATCTTTAAGTAACATTACTGGTCACAACAGCTCAAATAAATGTTTGACATTCAATGCAAATGCTACAGACCGTAGAATACCAAAATTATATATTTAATTTATATACCGTTGCAAATTTAAGCAATGGTAGTTAACCTATGTAGCTATAAGACTTTGAAAACATTAAATTCAGCTCATCGATCGGTCACCCGCGTTTGCCTTTTAGCTGAACTCGTGTGGCACCTGAGCCCCATCATTTGCTAAAATAATCAAGTTATTTTTAAGCTGAACCCGGTTTAGTAGGTGTGTTCGAGCGGCTGAAGCTCCACACCGGTCCGGACTCGGTCCCTCCTACCCGGAGCGCAGCGCCGCTACTCCGCCTTAGGGGCCCGGACTTCAGCGTTAGCCATAAGCTAACAGGAGGCCTATGTGTACGAGAATAGCCCGCTAGCTGGCAAAAAAACATAAAAATCACGGTGTTCCTCGCGTTTTAGCTGCAAAAGGTCTTTACCTAAAACAACAAAACCACTAACGTTAGTTTTTAAATCTTAAAGTCCTGGTCTAAACCGTCGTTATTCACCGTAACACACCGCATATCGCTGCATGAAAACAGTCCGTAGTAAACACGAAGCTGAAGACCGCTTCATGTTCGATCTCCCCCGTTCCACCTTAAATGGTGCACCAGTTTCACTGTGGCGCCTGACGCGCCACAATGTAACTGCCGCACCGTTTAAGGTGGAACGGGTAAGTTCGAACAAGAGCCTGGCGAGCAGGAAGCCTCGCGTAGTAAACACCCATTATTCGGTCGTACTTACATTCAACGAAAGCGTGGGGCGGCTAACATCTACTGAAACGGTCGTTTTTAACGTCTAACGCAAAAAATAAAAGCTAAACGCTTTAATGCGGAATAATTGTCCTTTAATTCTAATAATCGTCCTCTGAGTACCGAGCCGTTAGCCTCATGCTAACTGTTTTTTTTTTCTCATTCTTCTCGTCCCGGATGAACTCAGTCGGCGAGGGCGGGACCTTGCGTTTGATTGACAGGCTAACAAAGCAATCAACGTGCGCAGAACTGAGGCTCTCAACCAATCAGATACAGAAATGGCTGAGACGTACAAAACAAAAAAGGATATAAAAGTCTTTGGCGAATAATATAATTACAGTAATAATTAAACAGTAATAATTTAAAAATCAATGTGTTTTTTTTAAATAAAGAAAACAATGGATAACATTAAAGACAAGTCTAAAATAAATATAAATAAATTCCATTCAAAATATCTTTAATTAGTGTGAGAAAAAAAATTATTTTAATTTTGTTATTAGAGATATTGAGCTTTACAAAGTGAGCTAAGAGTTCCTAAAACGCAATACTATTACTATTATTATGTACTTACACCAATAGACATTTTGTAAGTTCTGTAATTAAAGAGGAAAATCTGCATAATTCAGGTGTTGGCTGAAATAATTTGTCAGTAAACTTACCAACTAGAATTTTACAGTGGTGGTGATAGGAACCAGGGTTCATGATGTCTACACAATGTCTATCATTTTTATGCTATCTAAAATAACCAGTGAACCCACAGGTGTTTATATGTGTAATGCTGGTGATATTAAAATTTACATTTGGCTGATGCGCTTATCCAGAGCAACGTACAATTTGATCAATTTACACAGGTAGGCGAAGGCAGTGTTAGGAGTCTTGCCCAAGGACTCTTATTGGTGTAGTGCAGGGTGCTTACCCAGGTGGGGGATTGAACCCCAGTCTGCACCGTAGAAGGCAGAGGTGTTGCCCACTACACTAACCAACCACTAAGATCTTCTAACACTGCTGTAAAACAATATGCCAGTTATCAGGCAGCATATTCATAACCATTTCATGTAGTAACTTTGTAAGAAGGAGCTTTTAGAGGCATTAAACACTTTCAACGTCTGGTTCCTATCACCACCACTGTGAACAATTCTGATTTGGGAAATTTAACTAGAACTGGGCTTTTTAAAGCAAACCACTCTGAATTTCTTAGTTTGCATCTTTATTTTACATTTAATTAATAAAATGAATGCATTTAAAAATTAAAAAATAATTCTCCTTTAATCTAGTATTTGTAAAACATGATGTGCTACTCCATTTTTATGTTTTGCATGTTTCCTCGACCATTTTTATGTTGTTTTGTTTTGTTTTCTAATATTTTAGCAGCATAGTCAATCTTTAAAAGACATGCCTTTGATTTGCAGGGCATGCTTTTCATACAATTAGTATTTACACTGACCAGGCATAACATTATGACCTTGTTTCTACGCTCATTGTCCATTTTATCAGCTCCACTTACCGTATAGCTGCACTTTGTAGTTAAAAACTCCAGCAGCACTGCTGCATCTGATCCACTCGTACCAGCACAACACACACTAACGCAGCGCCACCACTATGTCAGTGTTACTGCAGTGCTGAGAGTGATCCACCACTCAAACAGTACCTGCTCTGTGAGGGTCCACGGGGGTCCTGACCACTGAAGAACAGGGTAAAAGGGGGGAACAAAGTATCAGAGAAACAGATGGACTACAGTCTGTAACTGTAGAACTACAAAGTGCAGCTATACAGTAAGTGGAGCTGATCAAACTGAAATAAGGAGGTGGTCATGATGTGATGCCTGGTGTACATTATATAGAAAAATCTAAATAATACTAACCAAATATATTTTTCTTTATTAAAAGAAAATAATATTTAAAGACCAGGTAAAAATGAGACCAAACTTTATTTTATTATACACAGGCACTCGCACACACACACACACCTACAAGCTCTACAAACCTTGGTTTGATTTTGAGTTTTTGGTAATGGACAAAAGAACCATCGACACAGCCGTTACTGCAACATCACATATACAAAAAGTATTTCCATATTTTTTATAATCTCCCACAGTTTATAAAGTTTCATGTGCATTTGTTGTGCTTGAATAAGGCCACTACTAACACAGGCGTAAACAAAAAGCAAACAAGAAGAAACAAACAAAAAAACACATGTGCATTTGAAGACTCGCTCCATGACATTGCCGAACACTCAGTCAAATTCTAAGGGAAAGCAAAAGCAGCACATAACAGATTAGCTCAAATAACCTGCATTGAAATATTTTGCATACAACAGGGGGAAGGTGAACTCACTGTACAGAAGTTGGCTGCTACAGAGCAGGACTCTTCTACAGGGGACTCAGCCAGAATACTCAGTTATAAAGTGCTTAATTGTAAATACACATAGTAATGGTACAGTAGTTAAAACGTTAAAGTATTTAAAGTTCCAACAATAAGCATCAAGTATTGTATCCATTTAGCAAAGCACACAGCAGGTCTACGAAAATGTGCTTTTGCTTGGTCTGTTACTTACTGTCGCTGTCCAAAACCACATCTATCTCCAAAATGGTAACTGTACAGAGAGGGTAAAAACGTTCTTTGCTTTTAATGCAAGTTCATGTAATGAGATTTCTGATTCCGGACCGTACCTGTTGGTCCGTTCGTCATGAAATTTTGACACGATGTAATAACGGAGACACTTCGCTCTTCATTTTGGACATCAGCGTTATTAAAAGTGTAGGCTACAACATGTTCTGTGTAACACTGACGCAACACGACCCGTCTAACCTTCCACAAAATCACCCAAAACAGCAGCTGTAATAGCTACACATTCCCTTTGAGTCCTCACAGGTCGCTATTATTCCCTCCGGCATCACGAAAAGACATGGTTTAGAAGCTAAAAAGGAAGTAGTCCGTATGCAACATGATGAGAAAGACAAAGAAACCAGGACTTTGAGTTCAAAGGATGTCTTCAGCATGACTTTAGCATGCTACCATGTGGAGGTTTTCCAATACCGCTGATCTTGAGCTTCAGTGTAGTTTACTTTCTTTTTTCAAGGTGAGAATTTCACAGATCACGCTAAAATATGCTGTGTTCGCATAACTTTAGCACACTCGTCTAGCAAAACAGAGGCTGATTGGATTCTTTGGGCGGAACTAAACAGTTCAGACAATACTTGGTTTGCACTGTACAGCGTGTGTTAAAGCAGGTTTTCCGACTTCTCGCCGCCTTGCTGAAGTCTCACTTGCTTTGGCATTAGAGTGAGGCCCCTTTAGGACGTGAGTGAATCTGCTAGCTAGCAGAGCGCCTGCCTCGTCCCTGCTTTCTTCTCTTTTCTTAGACCAAACAAAGCGAATACAGAAGAGAATGAAGTCTTGCGGTGATCACGCACAGAGTCCTGGCTGCAGGGAGAAGAGACGGCGCTCGATACACTGTTTACCTACACACAAAAACCCACACACACACACACACACACACACACACACACAAAATGGGGGGTTAGATTTATGCAGAGGTGGACGAAGTACACAAATCACGTACTTGAGTTAAAGTAGAGATATTAAAAAATATATATTATTCCAGTAAAAGTAGAAGTTCCTCCCTTTAGACCTCCACTTGAGTAAAAGTACTAAAGTATTTACCTTCAAATGTACTTAAGTATCAAGTAAAAGTACTAAAAGAGTAATTCTGGCTCTGATCTGGTCCTGTTATCATTTTTATAACCAGACTGGCTTCATGAACTCATTTCAGGTGAAAGTCCTCCAGCGTCTCTCTTGGTAAACCAGTCTTTTAATAGAACGTCATTAATTAGTGACGCTGACGTCTATTAAAATGATCAGAAGCACAAAACACTGAAGGTAAACAGTTTCCATCAGGGAGAACCGAGTGGCTCTGAAATCACTTTTTACACACAAGCAAAGTTTCAGTTTCAGATTTATTTACAACTTAGTTCCAAGTTTAAGTTGAATAAAAACTGGCTTTAAACTCAGGATCACAGATGAGCTCCTTTACTATGTTGATCTGTAGGCGTCTGTTCATAAACATAAACCAGCCCAAACTCATTTACTATAAAATGAAACGGTGTTTGTAGAAATTCAGAAAAAAGCCGCGTCAGTCTCGACTGCATATGTGGACATATTTCTATATTGAGCTCTATTTACACAAAGTTAGGTTAGTTCATCATTTATGTTGAACAGACTCTCCCAAAGTTTTACGCTGCTGCGCTGACGTTGAACCGCGTGCTGCACTGGGTCGGTATGACCAACAGGTCAAAACCAGCTCTAAACAAAGTGACCGCTGGGCCCTGATTGGTGCTCTGGCTTTGCGCTTCTTTCGTTTTGACATGTTACGTTTTTATACACACAGAAACCAAAAGGAACGACAGATTTCTCAAAATGTAGGAGGAAAAAGTCGGATATTAGACTCTGAAATGTAGTGGAGTGAAAGGAAAAAGTCGCCCAGTAACGGAGAAACTTCAGTACAGATACACCAAAAATACTAAAGTACAGAAACCAATTACATTTACTCAGTTACTCAGTTACTGTCCACCACTGGATTTATGCTACCATTATAATACAAGTATACAATCTATAAGCATAAACCAGAGGTGGCAACAAGTCACAAGTTAAGTTGCAAGCAACAAATAAGTCTCAAGTCTTCACATTCAAGTCCTGAGTCAGTACAAGTGAGTGTCAAGTCAAATCCCAAGTCAATAGTCCTAATCTTCGAGTCCTAATCTTCGAGTCCTAAACAAGTCAGTCTGCATTCTTCAGCTAATTTAAGGCCATTTCAACACTGAATAATGATAGCAGCACTATAGCATTTCAATGACAGCGCATTATCAGTGTATGGCTGTATATTCATTTAATTAACAAGACACACTGTAAACACAGAGCAGTGCAACTACACATGCAAAGAATTTTAAAAGTACTACTGAACTTTTACGAACTTCATATCTGAAGATCATTTTGGGGAACATTGGACGCAATCCAAGTCATATGACTAGTCCACAACTCTGACATTTGCTATAAGCATATAAGTATGCAATTTATAAGACGCAAGCCCACATTTAGAGTCAGTGAGAAGTACAAAGTTTGGAATCACTGTTTTCAATAATATACACTCACCAGCCACTTTATTAGGTGTTCAATTGCTTGTTAATACAAACAGCTGATCAGCCAATCACATGGCCGCAACTCAGTGCATTTAGGCATGTAGAGGTGGTCAAGACAACTTGCTGAAGTGCAGACCGAGCATCAGAACGGGGAAGACGGGCTGGACTGAGTGTTTCAGAAACTGCTGATCTACTGGGATTTTCACACTCAACCATCTCTAGGTTTTACAGAGAACGGTCCGAAAAAGAGGAAATATCCAGTGAGCGGTCAGTTGTGTGGACGAAAATGCCTTGTTGATGTGAGAGGTCAGAGGAGAATGGGCAGACTGGTTCCAGATGATAGAAAGGCAGCAGGAACTCAAATAACCAACCAGAATCTCTGAGGAACGTTTCCAACACCTTGTTGAAAGTCTGCCACGAAGAAGGCAGTACACCTTGCTAGTAAAAAGTGGCCAGTGAGCGTAAAACTAATTTGATACACTTTTACAAAATGATTCTGATATGATTTCAGGATAATGAGGAAATATTAGACAAAGCTTTACAATACTGAGCATGAATGAGGACATTAAGATTAAGATTAAGTGACCCTTATTAGTCCCACAAAGGGGGAAATTTCAACTCCGCATTTAACCCATCCGTGAAGTGAAACACCACACACACACTAGGGGGCAGTGAGCACACTTGCCCGGAGTGGTGGGCAGCCCAATCCGCAGCGCCTGGGGAGCAGTTGGGGGTTAGGCATCTTGCTCAAGGACACCTCAGTCATGTGCTGTCGGCTCTGGGGATTGAACCAGCGACCTTCCGGTCATGAGGCTGGATCCCTAACCTCCAGCCCACGACTGCCCCCATAATTTTGAAGATTATATTAAAATTAATAACACAGAATTTGAAAAGAAGGGATCACATCTCAAGGCAGACAATGTCACATGAAATGACTAAACAGACAGCTGTAGCGTATTATTGACTATATATGATAACTTCTCACTCTTTCCAAACTATTTGGACTACGTGGTTTATAGTAGTCCAATCTACACAGTATAACTAACTACTGATGTTAAAATAAAAGCAATTATTAATAGGATGAGTGATTCCAAACTTTTTGACGATAATAAAATACTCACATTTGTTAATGTTGTTGAGGTCTGCGCTCTCTGTAATGATTAGAGACAAACCCTCCATCAGCAGCAAGGCTTTCTGATAGCGCTGAGCTGAGGCCTCCCCATGGTGGAACATTTCATCCAGAGCAGCAGCTTGAACCTGAGAACATACGAGAAGGAAAGTGAGGCTCAGAGGACATACAAATGCATTTAGCTCTGTTCTCCTTGGCTGTCTTGAATTGTGCCCCATTCAAAAAGTACTTGAAGGGACGGGACTAAACTTCTGTAGGCTCAATAGGTGGGTATATGCTAATTAGTTGGTCTAATTAGTTGGTTGAATTAAAAATGGGTTGTTTTTGCAGGATACTTTCCATATGATTGGCATATTTTGAAACTTGAACAATGTTTATATCACTGCAAACTCCTTTAATTAAAAAAGTGAGGGATATTCGGTTTTCCATAATATGAGCTCTTAAAAGTCTAAAAGGTGGTAAAAACGTGTGTGTACCATCTGGACGGTGTGTGAGTAGATGATTTTCTCAGCAGTGATGTTGTGGAATCGGTCCATCAGCTTCTGCTTGGTGCTGAAGAAAAGCTGGAGTCTTGCCGTGAGAGAGCGGCAGGATGTCACACACTCCTTATACAGCTGGTTCAGCTTCCGCACAACTACACACACACACACACACACACACACACACACACCATCATAAATCATTAATCATTTTAAGAAAACAGCACAACTGACAGATATAACAAACTATTAAAAAAGCTGTAGCAACAACAACACAGCTTTTACTGCATGTTAAATAGTATCACAATCAGTGCCTGGTGAAGTTTTCATAGGCTGAACAGCACATGCTAAATGCTGTAAATTAGGCTTTTAGTCTGCTATAATGAATAGAGTTTGTTAGTTGGGCAACCAGATGAAGCATCAATTGAATTCGTATGATAATTAGTTTTAATCTGTGCTGCCTGGAAGTTAAACAGCTGTTTCTGGTTGACGGTGTTTGTGTTTAGTGGGTCTTACCCTGCTTAACTGACGCTGAGGGATAGAACTTCTCCTGCTTTATGGCTTCCATTGCTGTGTGTAAGGCAGTGGACAACAGCTCCGCGCACTTCATATACAAGACCAACTGCTCTGCAGAACTAAACACACCAAAAAGCTCTTTTAGGATCACAAACATATAATGTGTATGAGTGTATAGGCCTACGTGAGTATTGTGAATAGCTTTACCTGTCACTCATGCCCCACTGACTGACTGAGTCAGACCTTAACTGGTACAGTTTGGCACTGTTTGTTTTGTTTCTATTGTGTTTGGCTGTTTATCCCAGAAGTGAAAGAAATAAACATCAGCCGTCACAGGTGGGTTTCTTGCGTTTTGGTCTGGCAACGGTTTTACTTTTGGCTTCTTTTTATTTAACACCTAGAACATTAAACCTTTTTTTCTGTGATAATAACAACAATAAATTTACTTTTAGAAAACCTTTCATTCATATAATGCAGTGAGCCTCACAGGGGGTTAAAACTAAATAAAATAAACATAATACAACACAATTCACACAAAATAATGCAAGAAAATAAACAACAAAATAAAATAATCGACAAAAAACAACAGCCTCTAAAAAGAGAGTGGAAGCCAATTTATTGCCCAGCTGTGTGCGGACGTTTGTATACGTGTGACTTCAGCCCTACATATGCTGATCTCTCACCTCCACTCTCGGCTCAGCTGGCTAATCTGATCGGCCACCAGACTCTGCTCTAGGAACGAAGCGTCTGGAGCCTCATTCCGCTCAATCCCACTGTCCTTTGAAGCAGCCACCTCCATCACACAGTGGGCGAAAGCCAGAGTGAAGCGCAGTTGGGCCAGCATGTCCGTGTGACCCTGCTGTTATTGGACAAGAGACAGACGAGGTCATTTCCTCGGGTTATACACGTTTCAGAGGTGCCCCCTCAGATGTTAAGATGGCAAACTGCATTCCATTCAATGTGATAGCTTTATTTGAAGCGCACTTCAGTTATGGTTCTTTGTCAAATAGCGTGCCATTGTTCTGAGCTTGTGTTACTGTTTTGATAGGGTCCCTTCACACTTAGACTACAGACTGTAGACAACATGTCATGGTCTTTGAACAGCAAAGCTGCTAAAGCAATATACTTCATACTATTATTGGTAAACTACACCTCCTGACACTGTAAGAGTGTTTTAGTATGTTGTATTTGGTATTATGATACATTTAAAAAAGAGCTGCCCATCAAATCACAGTTACCTCCATCAGTGTCTCCTCCGGAAGCTCAGGAGGTATGAAGGCCACGCCTCCAGGTAGATTAGCTGCCATGGCGTCTACATAACCATAGTGCTGGTCGTCTGGTGAGTGGCAAGTCTTGTGGAAGTGACCGCAGATCCAAACAGGACTGTCAGGACTGGAGGAACCCACTTAAACAAGCAATAATTTATGGCGAATTAGCATAGGATATACATAATAAATATGCATATTGTATACATGACTGTCCATAAATTTGGAAGCATATTAGTGATTTTTGATATTTTACAATTTTACATAATAAAAATGTCAATGTATTAGAAACAAGTTCAATATTATCCCTATTTTGTGTATATATAATATTGTGTTATATATACACACACACACACACACACCTGCATACACATAACTGACTTATATATACATATACACTATTAGAAAACATTTTTTCAAATATGACACATTCTTAATGTTAAATTTGTTATAACTTCATTCCAGTTCACTCAACCTTTGAATGGCAGTGTAAGCCATTAGGGATTACATAAGCACAACTGAAGTCCACTCACCTGAGTAGCGTCTGTGTTTAGCGTTCAGAGGACGAGTGTGTCCGTGAGGAGGAGAGCCTAAAGTGAAGAGCACCGGAGCAGAGCCTTTCTCTAAACACCCCATACCACCAGAGGGCACTGCATGAGCAAAGAGCAGAGGGAGCAAACAAAGGAATATTTAGAAATAGGAGACCTGCTTTCCCAACAGTTGCTTTCCCCTTAAGTTCCTGGTAGAGAGATTATTTACCGTGATCACTTTACCATGTCACAATAATGGCTTAAGATGCTTTCAGGCATCTCAGCCCTGGTCAGTGCGTTTATATACGAGGTGTCCATGTATTTTTGCCTATGCCGTGTTTGAGACTGAGGAATATGTTCTATATAAGGTGATTAGGGTATGTGTTAGTGTGGATGTTGTTAATGTTCTACCTGTGGTGTCCATGGGCCTCTCAGTATTTAGACCATCACCACTCCCTCTGTCCAGCTGAGCTCCAAACACAGCCTTCAGCAGCATATCCGACAACCGGCCTGCGCTCATGGACCTGCCAATCAAAAACACAAACAAACATAAATATCATCACTACTGCAACCCGTTAGCAAATCAAACAGACAAATAGATTTTTATGCAACTTATTTAACCCCTTGAACTCCAGGCTCATCATCAGCCACTGATTAAGACGTATTCAATATTAACTACTAATTCCCCCTATTCAGTAAATGTGTATGTAGTTATGAGAGCAAATTTAAAGGGTTAGTGGAATGAATGTGATGTTCAGTCCACACCTAAGCAACTTTGAGTTCAGTCTTATTTATACCGCCATTGGTCGTGTGTCACAATGACATATAAAGTGAGCTTTTTATCATGAAATGTAAACAGTGTCTGTGTGTGGGCCAACACTTCAATTCCTCTCATGCGTTGTAATTACTGAAATCATGTTAAGGCTAATAACTGATCAACATGCCTGCAGTTTGAGCATCTGTACAACCACACCCACCATGTCCTGCTGAGCAGCTTGTACCTTTTCACAGAGCTTCTTCTCCTCTCCAGCAGATTGTGGGGTGCTACACAGTGCTCCTGGAGGTCGGGCATGGTCCTCGTGCGACCCAGTGGCGCACCCAGAGGCGGCCCTTGTGCTGGCTCCAGTACAGGGCTGAGAGTCTGAGGACAGCTGGCCCGTCTGCCCAGCTCCCACTGAGACAAACAGAGAAGTCAGACAAAGTAGTAATAAGGGATGTTGAAAGTCACTAAACATGCAATAGAATGTCCGGTAGATTTGCAGAGGAATGAAAAAACAGAAGGAAACAAACTGCTGTTGCAATTTTAAAGCTTCAGATTATTGTTAAAGCTCTTAGTCAGTCCTTCTCTTTATTTACAGGCAGTATCATCAATCTAGAACGCTTTAAGAAGAAAGAAATTTGGCTAATTTTGGAGAAAAAAAGAGAAATAGATCTCTTTTAGCAGTTTTTAATGCTTTTCATAATCTCTGGGTAAGATTTACATTATTTCTAGTATCTGAGATTTCTATTACCTCGCCTTATTGTGTATCAGTTTTCTACGTCTAGAAGGCTGTGGAGTAGGGGTACCCAACCCTGGTCCTGGTGATCCACCACCATGAAGAGTTGAGCTCCAACCCTAATCTAACACACCTGATTCAGATAATAAAGGCATTCAAGGGCGAATGAATTTTAGAGCCAGGTGTCTTGGAACTGAACACTCCAGGGAGGCAGATCTCCAGTAACAGGATTGAGGACCCCTGCTGTGGAGCCGAGCCAAAACTTTAACCCACAGCCTGCTAACAGTCTTCCTAACACTCTGCATGCTGTGGGTAGTACAGAACACTTAGATAATCACCCTGTGTACTATGTTGTCTGGACTGTGCCGGTGGACCGTATATTTAGGGGCCAGGTTTGTTTCCATAGCACCAAGGTCAGAAAAAGGAGGAGAGATGCGATTCTGCTGGTGGAGAAAAACATCTGACGGAGAGAGAGAGGGGGGGGGGTGACAAATAAGACACAGTAGAGTTGTTAACATCACAGCTGCCACATTTGTACACCCTTGAACTGCAAGGATCCATATGTGGCTCCACATTTTAATTCCTCACTTAAATAATTACATCATTTACAAGTTACTAAATGATAAGCCTTCATCTTAAGATAAGTAACTTTGCTAAACAGGTCAGACTCACCTTGCTGCCCAGTCCTGCTGTACTGTGGCTCCGGCTGATCAGGAGTCTCCGGTATAGTGCCCACTGAAGAAGAACACAAAAATCAAGCCACTTTCAGTCTATCTAGTTCAGCTTTTCCCTTCTGGCGCCCAAGCCTTTTGTACTGTCATCAGTGGGTAAGGTCTGAAGGTACTGAAATTTTATATATCAGAACTCCGGTCTGTACCTTGTGGAGAGGGTTGGTATGGTCTGGACCCCCCTGTGGACAGTCTGCGATAAGATAGGCCATATCCAGACTCAGGAGAACCTCCTGTCCGCCCACTTCCTGGGAAGCCACCCATGCAGCAGTGATTGGTGGGCATTGCGGTCCTGAAAGAGTGGAGCAGATGATCATCAATGGGTGATTTCTGCATATTAGAAAATGTCATCTGTCATTCAGGATGACTACTATAATACTGTTTTTGACTATGTGACAAACCTTTGACCATTTTAATAGACAACAGTATGTTATACAGTCTCAGAAATCACAAAGTCTACTTGAGATTACTTTACAACTTAACACAGTTTGGGGCCAGCTTGTGAGAGTGAACTTCACACACTGAACATATCTTGGCCAGTCGATGTCTGCGGTAAGGGGGAAAACTGTAAATCCACCACTTAAAAAAGTAAACCTACCTGGAAGGCCCCTGCAGGTTCTGCTCCATTCTTTGGTAGTTGTGGATTTGTGTAGGCACTGGAACAGGCACAGACTGACTATAGCTACTGCCACAGCACTCCACAGGTCTATAGAGAAAGAGGAAGAGAGAGGAAGAGAGAGAGAGAGAGAGAGAGAGAGAGAGAGAGAGAGAGAGAGAGAGAGAGAGAGAGAGAGAGAGAGAGAGAGGAAAGGAAAGAGAATGTCTGTTAATTTGTTGTGTATGTGTGAATCACAGTAAAATGAATTGTTAACTCTACCGAGGCAGAGCATTTTCACTTTCTCTAACACTTAATCCCCTTCAGCTGTCCCTGAGAAGATATATACACACAGGTTTGTTTTCATACCTTGTCAGAATGTGGACATACATCCCATATATATGTAAACAGTGATATGTAAAACCAGCAAAATGTCCCATATTATATACAAAAAAAATTATATACAAAAATTTGCACATCCATGGCCAAATTACATGCTTCACTGACACATGCTCATCAGGGAACACACTTTCTACACTAATTTCTACTTATTTAGAAAAAAATAAAATAAAAAATATAAAATGTGTTTTTCCAATATTAAACTGCATATAAAATTGTGTATGTGTATATATAATAATAATGTATACGTATTATATATATATATATATATATATATATATATATATATATATATATATATATATATATATATATATATATAAAATATAGTAGGATTTCTGCTGCAGATAATCATGTTCCCGGCAAGGCACAGCACTATACATACCACTGTCATTTATACATTGTAACCTAACCTGTTGTAAATTTAAAAACCTCTATTAGTAGCCTATATTTAGTGTGTTATTTCTTGATTAATATATATGCTTGTATATATACTCTTCTGTATTTCTAATGTTATATTTGGCATTCTTAGCGAGGCGCAAAGTAAGCTTTTCATTGTATATATATGAACAGTACTGGGCAAAATCGGAGATCATCTATCACTTATTTAATTTCCAGGCAAAATGGGCATTAAGTTTTTTTCCCCAGTTAATTTTTCAGTGTCACAAAAAAGGCAGAAAACATATTTAATAGAAAATTCACAGAAGTTAATATATTAATTTTCAGTATTTGGTGTCTTCACTCTTCGCCTTTATTACAGCCTCCATTCTTTTCAGGACAGACTTGCTTTCAGTTCAGATTCCAAAGAAATCTGCAGGTATACTTTAAGTTCAGTCTTAGGAGTTGGAGGCATTTTCTGCTTCTTGCCATCCAAGCAATCCCAAATAGAAATTTAGTGATGAGCTCTGGGCTCTTTTTGTACTTTGTCTTTGTGTTTTATATGGTTCTATATAGAACCTTTTTTTCACCAGCACCATAAAAGGTTCTCCTATTGTTACAAGCTTGGCATCGTTACAGTTGAAGAACCCTTTTTGGTGCTATATAGAACTCGTTTGAAAAAACACATTCATAAAACACATTCTCCATCAGTCTTTAGAAGCATTTAGTGACGTGAAGGACTTCTCTGAGTGTGCACAGTATAACCCTAGCCCTAATCGTAACCTCAAAAGCCAAAACAGACCAGGTTACGTCCTTTCAGTTTTAATGAAATGGAGCAGTAAGTGTTTGTATAAAGGTTCTCTGTGCTTTTCTCAGTTTTCCCTACAATGTTGATCATCATGACCTTTTTGTCCTGAAAATGTTGCAAAACAAGCCCACACACAAACACACATCCTTACCTCGCAGGGCTTGGGGACATGCGCAGGGAAGGTGAGGGTGGAGACGTCCTGCCCACACAGGCAGCAGGACTCAGCAGAGAACACCTGAGAAAGTCAAACATGGACAAATGTCAACACACAGCTACAGAGAAACTGCAGGAAACCAAAGTACAGAACAGAACAAACCCAGCACAAAATGTTATCCAACAATTAAAGAAGGTCACGTTATCTAAACGGTCATAAGGACACGGGTGAGGGTCAAGTTGACTGCACGCACACACACACACACACACGCGCACACGCACACACACACGCAAACGCACACACACACGCAAACGCACACACACACACACACGCAAACGCACACACACACACACACGCATACACACACACACACACACACGCACGCGCACACGCACACACACGCACACGCACACACACGCACACGCACACACACGCACACGCACACACACGCACACACACACACACACACGCACGCACGCACATACACGCACACACACGCACGCACACACACGCACGCACACGCACGCACACGCACGCACGCACACACACACACGCACGCACACACACTGAGGCTCATAAAAACAAAGGAAAGCAGGTTAACAGGTCAGTGAGACAGCAGAGTGATATCACACAGGCACACCGGCATGTATTATTCAGACAATGTACACATATACAAACACAGTCTCCACAAACACAGACTGTTCATGCACACAAATGCAGAACATGCCTGCAGCTTTCTATTCTGAAGACATGATGCTTGAAACCGTAGCATTTTACAGATGTTTAGATTTGGCCGATATCTTGCACCGACATTTGATCATGTATTTATTGTACTCTGGAAGAGCAGAATGCTTCAGTGATGCTGAGCTACTGCATTCTATTGGTTTTACTGCATTAATAACCCTATAGTAAAATATTCCATTTCTCTCTAATGCTAATCCAGGTAGAGTCCCAATTTCAGCATTTTATAAATGTTTACGTGTGAGCGTGAGCACTAAACATGTACATGAAAACCCTAGAAACTGCCATCAGCCAATAGTTCTCATATCAGTGCTAGTATAAAGAAACACTCCACTTACCCACTCTGCATCTCGCTCTCCTGATTGGCTTGTCCTCCTTGATCTCCTATCTCACCTAGAAAGATGAACACTGTTTGAATCCCACAGACTCACAGTTACTAGAGATGAGTGCAACTACTGAAACATATAGATAACCAAACTCATCATAGTATTTCTTTACCTTGTTCAGATATTTGAAAAAAAGCTCCAAAGGAGAGCAAAGAAATTTAATATAAAAATGCAAATGATGCATGCGGAATTTCAAAAATGCAGAATTTTTTAAATGATGACATTAGAATGGTTAGAAAGCCCTTCTCTAAAAGTGGAATATATCTTGAAAATCACTGACTATATTACAATATTAAAATGGAGGTGAGGTGAACAAAACATTTGCGCAGTCAAACACGCCTGTACAGCAACAGAAACACTGTCTCAGCAGTGCAAGTTTGATGGAAGCCTGGCCACTTCCTATTTCTCCCATTATATCAAAAACAAGATTACAAAACACTAAAGGGCGCCTTTGAGCAAGTCCTCAACGAATGGGAGTGAATGGTACTAAGCAGGTAAAAACAAAAACATTAACTTGTTTCTAACCATTTGTGCAGGACCTTATTTTAATTTTGGAAAAGTACCAGTATCTGTGCATTTTTACATATCAAATGGGTTTTGGGCAACAGAATTGTAGCATTACTGCTAGCAAGTGCTGACTAGCTGAAAAGCTGATCAGTTCATTGTCTAGGCAAAGCAGTTTGTGCTCACTGATGTCATCAACGTACAGGGGCTGTTATAAAGTCCTTTAACTGGAGTTCAAAAGCGCTTCAAAATACTACAGCAGTGTTGAAATATTGTATGCTGCTTGCTGTGGTGAGAAAATGAGTGTATTTTTCTATCTATAAAAATAAATTAAGAATTTACAAATTATGATAGGAACCCGTTCATCCATCAAACACCTTCTAGCATTTGACAAACATGGCAAAACTGAGACATTATTAAGTGGCGATTCTCCTTGGTAGAAATTCTCTGGTCTTGGCTCTAGAGTTTGTGTGTGTGTGTGTGTGTATGTGTGTGTGTGTGCGTATGTGTGTGTGCATGTCTGCTTACTGCAGAACTGCGCTGGCACCATGACAAAATCCTCCGTCTCCAAGGAGGAGTCGTCGTCTTTCAGCTGGGAAGCTAAAGGGGGCGTGGCTTTGGGAAGTGGGTGTGGCTTTGGGGTGTCAGCATCTGACTGTCAAGCAGGAAATAAATACTTGTTTAAAAGGTAAACACATATTATTATAAGACTACATTTTTTAAATTTAAGAATAATTCAAATCTAGTGAAAGATTTAAAATGCAACTTTGGTGTGTGTGCATGTGTGTCACCTGGGTGGGGGTGAGGTGAGAGGTTGAGGAGCCGCTGCTAGAGCTTCCAGATCCTGAGCTTGGGTAAGAGGGCATGGGCACTGGAGAAGCTGAGAGAGAGAAGAAGACAACAGCTTGAGAGAAAGTAGGTCAGCACATACAAAATACGTCCAAAAGTATCCAGACACCCCTTCAAATCAGTGAAGCTACTTTAAGGTTCACTCATTGCCAACATAGATGTGCAACTGCACGCATACACATTGCATCTCCACAGAACAGCTTTGCTAATAGAATAGGATGCTCTGGAGAAGCTGCACATGAGCCAGTAGTCAGCTAGAGGGGTATGAAACCACCAGCATTGGGCTGTGGAGCAGTGAAACTGCGTTCTCTAGAGTGATGCAGCTCCATCTAATACCTTTAGGATCAATTAAAGTGTCTAGAACGGATTATTCAACATCAGTACCTGACCTCACCAATGCTCAGGTACCTGAATGCAATCAAATCCTCATAGCAATGTTCCAGTATCTACTGTAGATACCTTGCCACAAGAGTAGAGGCTGTTACTGCAACAGAACTCTAGTAATACCTTTAATTTTAGAAGAAATAATGATGAGCCTACAAGCTTTTAGATAGTGTATAAAGTCCTATGCGAAAGTTTGGGTGCTCCTGAACAAATTACATGTTTAGATGATTTAGAAAAAATGCTCTACAGAGAACAAACCCCTCTGCACATTTTAACACAAAAATCCTCTATATTTGCTAAATTAAACATACTGGGGGATATTTTATATATATATATATATATATATATATATATATATATATATATATATATATATATATATATATATAAAATATCCCCCAGTATGTTTAATTTAGCAAATATAGAGGATTTTTGTGTATATATAAAAATACACACACACACACACACACACACACACACACACACACACACACACACACACACACACACACAAATGTGTAATTTGACCAAGAGTGTCCAAACTTTCGTAAGTGACAACTGGCACACACTAATATTAACCTGAAATTAACCGTGTTTAAATAAATACATAGAGGGAAACAAAGCAAACACAGAAAACTCACATTTTCTCACGGCTGTGCTGGCTTCCAGGAAGGGGTGATGAAAAAACTCATCTGAGAAAGACCAAAAACAACTGTATTTAGCTAACAGAGGTTATGCTTGTTTTCATTTATTTTGACTGGAAATCATCCATTCAAGCTGTGTATACAAGAGCACACACTGACCAAAGTCCATTCGGTCTCTGTGGTTCCTCTGCAGCAGGCCCAGGAGCAGGTGCCTCAGATGGCTGGAGGTTTCACGTGGGATGCTGGGGAAAGTAGTTTAAGGCAATGAGACCTTTTGCTTGACAGTATTACATACAAACCTTTACATCTGGAACTTGGGTTGATTCCTCAAGTTAATGTGCCTCAGAGGAATTTAGGTTAGGAAAACTAACTGGTGAATTTGAGAGGACTTCTGTAATAAGTTCATTTTAGAGGCTTGATTCATTTCCAGCATTTTTGGTAAATATAAAAAAAATAATAATGAATGTAATAATAAATGAAAAATATTTTTTCTTTCTTGAGATCTTCAGCTCATTAACACTGAGCCCGAAAATGACCTGTTTTTCTATTAGCATGTCTTAAGTGATGATACATGAAAACCAAAACATCTTCATGTACATTGTGTTTAAGCTAATGGGCAATTTGGAAAAGGACAGTGTACTATAACACGATCTGACAGCTTGTAATCGTTATTAATAGATCAACAGCAGGCACCCGACACAAATAGACAGGACTAGCCTGGTCCAGTAGGGTCCGGGGAAAGTGGTGAAATGGAAGAAAGGTCAAGTTCACTCTAATACGAACTTTCCCAACATCTGTGGCACAAGAGCACGACAGTAACATTCGCTCGGTGGCGGCTCATAAATCAGTCACATCCGCCACGGGCGGAAAGCCCAGAAGGCTTAAAGGGATGTTTCACCGAATCGAATTCACTGTACTGCCACCTTACTCCAGCGGTAGTCCATCAGCAAAGTTAGTTTAGTTTTATGCTGCAGCTACAAGGCTAATGTAGCTATCTGCTAAGAGCTACCACGCAAATTAACACGCAACTTTGTAATTAACACATAACCAGCACATTATAAAGACCTGGCTCACATGATTTTCATATTCAAGCCTGTTTCTTCTGTCAGTTAAGAGAAAGAGTTTTTATACTTCTTTGGTCTCACTGAGTAAAATAATGATGCCTTTTCTTGAGATTTTGACTCATTGCTTGTCGAAAAAGTATGTGATTATTTCAATATAATAATTCATTACATTTCCATTTTCAGCTGGCGGTATAAGCTAAACTTGAGTTCTGTGATGAGCGCATGTGTAAACTGTGCAGCACTGTAAAATCCCTGTGTAAATTCAACAGCCAAAATGAAGACAAGCTGTTCACAGCCATTAAACAGTGCACCGTCAGTATTTACTGTCAGCCTTGGTAAACTGGGAAACCAAGGGGCAGTCGTGGGCTGGAGGTTAGGGATCTGGCCCTGTGACCGGAAGTATCGGAAAGACCGGAAGTCATCAAAAAAGTATCACTTAAAGTGTTCAAGCAGTGACGCACCTTTGGTCTTATGATGGGTGCTAAAGGACTGTTAGTTACTACATTTCAGTAAAATTTGAAAATCCTATTAAGTAAATCAGTAAATCTGACGTGACTGACTTTTAAGCACGTCACCAAGTGAAAGCTACTCCTGGGCTCTTTCAATGGTGATGTAGCAGATATTTGGAAAGTTCTCATTAGAGTAAACGATGGAATGGAAGCGAATGGAAATGTGGCGATGTTTCACATGTAAGCAAAATAAATAGTGTTCGAAACTGATAATGCAAGTTTAACACAGATTCAGCTGAATGGGGTTTTTGACATCATTCTGCAAAGCTTGCAGGATGGATGTGTCAATGACAGCCTAAAGTGTGTTTGCTGAGCACCCCTAGTGGACATTTACTGATAAAGCTTGTGACCATGTTATTGTGGTTCTGCAGAGGAAAAAACAGGATCGTACATGTCTCGGTATCAGAGACTTCAGAGAACACATTAAAAGCCACTTACTTGGGACTGAGGTTCCGGTTTCTTTCATAGAACTGTCGCAACTCCTGGGGGCTACTGGCCTAGACAGAGAAATGCAGAGAGACAGAGAGAGGGGACAGTGTGAGGGCGGGGCGGCGCCACTATCTTAAACTCACTGACCTGTATATCTCACCATTACCATGTGCTGTTGTGCCCTGTCACTGCAGTACAGAACTATCAGGTGCAGCTCTTCAGTAAATAACTGGGGTCAACGTCCTAAAGCTGAAAAAGACTACCGGGTCTGTGGGAGACACACCGCCATGAAATCTAATACAATCACAAACATGGACCCATTGAAATGGCATGCTGTGGCTATTTATATCAGACGTGTTAACATCAAGCAATGTGAGTTGGGTTGGCTGACACAAGGTCAGTGGTCAGAGGGAAACATCCGCTGGAAGTAAGAAGCTTCTGCCATTGAGTTCGCTGCTGTCAGAGCAGCCAGACTGAACATGATTCAGGGAATGTAGCTTGCGTTGTTGTAGCTAATCAGAACGTGCAGCTATAGTCTTTAGCGGGCTTTAGCATCCATGATATGTGAAAAGGTATGTGAGAGGGTCCACTCAGGCCCACTGGCCCCCCCAGCAGTGGTAGAAAACGCATCGAGAGTGTTCCACACAGAAACACAAGAAGGGCGAACACTTCCAGTAAATAAAAAAAGCCGTTTAACCTGACTGGTCTCTGTAAAATACACTATTTCTTTTAAAATGTTAAAAATAATATTTAATTTTGTGACATTTTTTATAACCTACAAAACCTTGTATCTCCATTTTTGTCATTTTTCAGAATTTAGATTTTCACATATTTTGAAAACGCCTGTTGGCCGTTACATTGTGTGTAAATTTCATGATGACTGGACCAAAAGAAACAGCCCAAAAATTACTTGTGCAAAAAGTTTGATTCCACTGACTTCCATTAAAAGTAATTTTATTTCCTTCTCCTGTAAAGCCACCGTTTTCGGTTTTGTTCTGACAGCAGTGCTGATCTTTTGAGTTAATTTAGCTTTGACACTTGGTTTCAGAGAAGTACGTAATGCAGGTTTAAGCTGACAAGTTTAAAATTTGACAATTTTCCCTTCCAAACTTTTGTTAAAAGCACATCTAGAAACTTGGCCTAAACGTGTTTTAGAGAGTGCTGATGAGTACAAACACCACAACACTTCCTTCTACCTTTAAGAGTTACTCCCTCCTCTAGTCCTTCATTAGTGGCCGGCTTCTGACCACAGAACCACTGCTGGCTGGACAGTTTTGGTTAACAGAAAGTTCTAAAGTAGTTTAATACACAAATTGAGCTACTCTTCAGGAATGAAAGACTTCAGAGTTTCTCCATTCCAATATGAGCATAATGGTAAAATTTACAATGACGTATCTATAGTTTTTTTGTGGATTACTTAAGTGAAATAACTGTTTACAGAGTCATTAGTTCACTATAATTTCACTTATTTCTCACAATAGAGTAAGAGTCTATTGTGGCTTGCACCCCAGTCCCTATACCCCAAGTGTCAAAGTGAGGGGCGCAGCAGTCGGCATGGCACGGGGGACTATATGTGTGTGGGATTCTGTGGCTGTGTTTATCAGATGATTATGAAATAGTGTCACAATCACATTTCACACTCTGGCGCTGTTGTGAAAATAACTCCGTATGCCAGACCTGCTGCTGCTGTTTCGCAATGAAGTTGCAGACTGACCAGCGTTCTTCCATCTGTGGGAAACCTTCCTCCGTTCACTTACGTAACAGCATTATGTGTTAGAATCGTCTTTTTTCCAGTGTAGCGGGTCAAAGATTACTCCTGACTTAAACCCACAAATCTTGTCAAGAATGTTCTTGAGCGGTGCATTTAGTGAACCTTTGATCTAAGCTAGCTTCAGAAACAAATAAATTCCTGTCAATGGATTTTCAGTTCTTTTCTAAAAGCAGGGAAACAAGTTGAACTTCCTGTCCATGTTAATTGATAGTACAATACAGATGGGGCAGACAGAACGGCTGAAAAATGCTGGAGGACGCCTTTTAAACCGGTAACAGTGACAAATGTTTCACATTAGTCACACCTTGATGTGCTTTTCTGGGTCAGTGTTACCTGAAATGGAGCTTTGCCGGTCAAGCACTGGAAAATGATGGTGCCCACGCTCCACAGGTCGGCTTTGGCGCCGTAATTCTGTGACATGATCACTTCAGGAGCCTGCCAACAACAAGTGGAACTGTTACTGTTAGCACGCTAACCAGGCTTCACTCCACACAAATGAGAAGGGACCGTCAGGCTGGTGATCGGTGTCCGAGCAGCAGCTTTTGGAATCAAGCTCACAGGAAACCGGAGATGACTCACCATGTACATGGGGGAGCCACAGAGTGTGGCGGCCATGGTGTTCCCCTGCAGGTACCGTGCAAAGCCAAAATCAGCTAGAAGGACACAAAGGGACAAACATAAATAGAGAGACATTATTAGTTCATACATCTGTTAATACGCTGATTTACTTTCATGAATAAACAAATATGGTAAATAAATCTTTAACAAGGACACAGTGGCATTGCTCCACAGCACTGCAGCAGCACTACTGGAAGTACGTTACTCAAGTCCTGTTACATAACACTGATATAACCACACCATAAACATATAATAACAAATGCCATAAGCTGCTAGGAGTTGTCATTACAGATTTTGTTTAGCAGCATAACAGCGTCATGTTACAAGACCGATGCCTTGCCACTTGGCCGCCATGCGAGTGTCACGTTACCATTATCTGTAATGTTCATGACAGATATCGCAACGTTTGATGTCACGTGCAAAAATGTAGGGGTCCTGGGTCAAATTACACTGTTTTAGTCGTTTTTTAAAAATATGTTAACCTCTTCAGAGAACCTCTGCATATTTTAACGCATCTTCGCTGTTCATTTACTGAATTTAAGATGCTGCAGAAAATGGACATAACACGACATTTAACTAAGCAAATTAATCAAAACTACACTAATAACAGACAAAAACGCCATACTTTAGTGTGTTCCCTGTAGAGGACTTGTTCAATGGGGGAGTTCAAACATGCTAATGTAAAGGCAAGACATCAAACACTGTAATATCGGTCAATTACAAAGCAATGGTAACATGACAGTGTCACAATGATGGACATAATCTGTCACGATAACTAATAACAGTATAGGGAGTGTGTTATGACAAGTTTACGGTGTTGTTATGTCAACATTATTTAGCCAGGTTCCAGTTGTCCAACTGTTACCAAACTATATGATTTCTAATGCTGCCCCCTTGTGGAGCTTTTCAGTATGCTAAATGTGAGTGAGTGAGAGAGTGAGGTCAAGTCAGGTTCACGGAGTGCTTTGCATTTAAAAACTTCACAAATACTAATATGATTAATAAAGACAGACTTTTTAAGGAATAGGTTCGTTTGTGTGTACTAGTGTACAGATGGAGCGTTCACACCCATGGACTGAACTACAAATAGGTTCAAATAGGCCCACTTCAAATAAGATAGATGAGAAAGCAACATAACTGAATCAAAGTGAATTGAATAAACCAAGCGAGGTAAGTTCCAGAAATCAGTAGATAGGCATGACCATCTTGATCCTGCCTACCTACTCTGGCAGCTTGTTTTTGTTTCCAGCTCTGTGTATTGACACAGTGAGTCAGACAGTGAGAGAAGGAAAGTGGTGTGTTAGCAGAGTGCTCTTCAGCTGTTGGGTTCCAAACAGCTGTGAGCTGCTTAGAGGGCTGACATGTCCCTCATGAACAAACAGTGGAGAGTGGCGGCCAGTTAGTCACACAGAACACAAGGTACAGTCTCCAAGGCTGAAGTGACTTGTTTATACAAGCTCAGCAGGACACAAATGAATGCTGGGATGATGAGGTTCTTAATACAACAGTGGAGACTTGCAGAACAAAGAAGGTCTACAGCAGTCACAACAGTTATGTCACATCTGTGGTTAGAAGAAAACATGCACAAAAACCACAAAGCATGACTAACACAAAAAGACAACAGACTACAGCCCACATTCAATTGAATTCAATTCAGTTCAATAAAATAAATACAACCCATGTCCATATATAAAAGTTAAAGAGCAAACTGCTTTTTGAAGATGGCACAATCCACAATCCAATTACAGACAGAGATCATGTACAATCATGCATTTCAGACTCAAAGGCACAATAACAACAGTCTTTCATTTCTTTATATTGTCCCTCTCGTGCTCTCCAGTCTTCTAATGCTGGGCTCCTCACAGTTCCCTCAACTAGATTTTCTACTACGGGTGCCAGATCTTTCAGTGCTGCTGCCCCCAAACTCTGGACTTCTCTACCTTCCACTCTTCTAATTGCTCTTCTCTGTCTTCCTTCAAATCCCTGCTAAAAACCTTCCTTTTTACCTTTTTGTAGTGTGAAAATGTTTTTTTTTTCTTTTTCTTTTCCACCCCTCTATGATGATGATGTAAAGCATCCTTGGGTTTGTGAAAAGTGTCATATAAATTTAACTTCTTCTTCTTCTTCTTCTTCTTATTATTATTATATCAGTAGTGTATTTAATTCTAAGGGATAAAGAGAGGTTGAAAATGGTCATGGAAAAATGTTTGTTATGGTTTTTGGTGCATAAATGCCTAGACATGTCACACATAGACAATGGGGAGAAAAATAAAGCACAAGACAAATGTAAGATATTAGCCCTTTTATTTCCCCATATGTTTGCCTGAGCATAAATCTGAACAACCTTTCAAATCATCTGGCTAAAAAGTGAGATTTCATCACTTATCATATCAAATGAAGTAAAAATGAATTTTTTATAAATAAATAAATAAATAAATAAAAAATTAAACAGGAACAAGCTCTGTAGCATTTTTCATTACCATACTAAATTTAGTTGCCAGACATGACTGGGTTAACCATTCGCACATGCACAACACACAGTAACAGACTATCGACACTGTAGTATCTACACACACATACTCAGTATCCACATGGTAGTAGTATCTGTGATACTGCTGCCCTGCATTGCTATCTTTATGCAAGAGCACTGTAGTTCTAATTTAATCAGTGCAAAACAGAAGACTGTGATATCTGCAAAACAGAACATTTCATATGTAATTGATCAGATTTCTCACCCAGTTTGATGCAGATGTTGTTGGGGTTTGCCCTGCGTCCGGCGCTGTAGGCCAGGAGGATGTTCTGGGGCTTCAGGTCTCTGTGGATGATGCCTTTACTCCTCAGCACATTCACAGCTGCTGCTATCTGCTGCAGGAAGCTTCGGATGGTGTCCTCACTCAGAGAGCCTTTAGCTGTGTGGACACAGCGGAGGAAGAATTTCAGTGAGAGACTCACAAACATGCAGCGAATCAGTGCCACAGTACTGCATAGGCTAATTACTCCTCATGGCTTTCTGTCATTGTATTTTCATGATGACACGACACTAAAGATGCAACAAAGACTGATTTGGATTAATGCTGCAGGATTCACACCTGTGCTTCAAATCCAAATCCAGTTCTGGATCTTGTAATTGCTGGTTCCATCAGTATTCTACAATCTACATTTCTGCATTACTGAATTGGTGAGATGTAAGCAAAGAAATT